>NW_017208315.1:0-18067 GCF_001704415.2 Capra hircus | reverse complement strand
GATGGGCTTGCTTCCGGCAGACTTACTCATATTACGGGTAACCGCACGTTCCCACAGTTGTTGTCCTTATGAAAATTTTCTATGGGAGACCCCCTCCCACAGTGAGGCAGGTGTTTAGCAGATTTGCCACAAGTAAGGGGTGGGATTTCACAGCAGATGGAACAATTAGGTTAAGGTAAATAAATCAGGTAACTAAGTTTGTATAAAAAAGAATATCATTCCCCCTTGAGGAAGAGATTCATGAATTTTGTGCTCAGTGATCAGGTGTGGCTCAATGACTGGGAAACACAATTCCTTGGCTGACATCGGAAAGGTCCTTATACTGTTGTATTAGCCACAATTCTGAAAGAGATGGGAATACCAGACCACCTAACCTGCCTCTTGAGAAATCTGGATGAAGGTCAGGAAGCAACAGTTAGAGCAGGACATGGAACAACAGACTGGTTCCAAAAAGGAAAAGGAGTATGTCAAGGCTGTATATTGTCACCCTGTTTATTTAACTTCTATGCAGAGTACATCATGAAAAATGCTGGAATGGAAGATACATAAGCTGGAATCAAGATTTCCGGTAGAAATATCAATCAACTTAGATATGCAGATGACACCACCATTATGGCAGAACGTGAAGAGGAACGGGTATGTCGGGGAACTTCTTGAGTTGCAGCAAGGGTGTGAAGGACCCTTTGGAAGTTCCAGAGGTTAGGTGTGGTTAGTCTCGAGATGCCTCAGCGGAAATGGGCCTCATGTCGCCTGGAATGGAGAGGCTCCTGGATATTCCCGAGTTTCAGCAGGTGCTCTCGAGTTACGACGGGGATTCAGGGACCCGCTCTGGCGGCCGCAGGAAAGGCCAGTTATCATGCGTGTTGCTAGGGGGCCTCTTGTGATTCCTCTCCCGTCGATGCCGGGGCCTAAGACCTTGTGTGGAGTCGGGGCCGGAAGCTGAGGATTCCTCTCCAGTGCTGACATGGATTTTGGGGTACTTCTGAGTCTCCACAAAGGAGTCAGGCCTCGTCTCGAGTGGGGGCATGAGCGTGCCCTTTCCTCCCATGCTGTAGCAGCAGTGTCACGCTTCCCCTTGCGTGGACCAAGGGATCTGTGGCTTTCCCTCGAGTCTTTCCCACGAGGCTTTCCCACAGGGCTGTCCCACGTGTCACGGTGGTGTGAGTCGATCCTCGGCGTGAAAGCCGAGGCAGTGCAGGGAAAACAGGTTCCTGTGGAACGGACTGAAATATCTGGGGCAGTCTTGGAATGGTGGCACGACCCTGCAGTTCCTCTCCCCTTTCCTTTGGAGAGCGCCTCCTCTTGAGATGCGATGGGAATGCCGGGAATTCTTTCCCGACCAAGCAGGGAAAGGATCCGTCCTCTCGAGCTACGAGCCGGAAACGGAGCTCCTCTGGATGTGGCCGGGACCCTCGTGCTTCCTCTTGAGTGGAGACGGGTATGTCGGGGAACTTCTTGAGTTGCAGCATGGCTGTGAAAGACTCTTTGGAAGTTCCAGAGGTCAAGTGTGATTAGCCTCGAGACACCTCAGTGGAAACGGGCCTCATCTCGCCTGCAGGGGAGAACCTCCTGGATTTTACCGAGTTGCGGCAGGTGCTCTTGACTTACGACGGGGACCTCATGGACCCGCTCTGGTGACCTCAGGAAAGGCCAGTCCCCATGTGAGTTGCTAGAGGGCCTGTCGCTGTTTCTCTCCCGACGATGCCAGGGCCTAATACCTTGTGTGGAGTCGGGGCCAGAACCTGAGGATTCCTCTCCAGGGCCGACATGCATCTTGGGGTACTTCTGGAGTCTCCCCAGGGGAGTCAGTCCTCGTCTCGAGTGGGGGCATGCACGTGCGCTTTCCTCCCGAGCTGTAGCAGCAGTGTCACGCTTCCCATCGCGGGGATCAAGGGATCTGTGGCTTTCCCACGAGGCTTTCCCACAGGGCTGTCCCACGTGCCACCATGGTGTGAGTTGATCCTCGGCGTGAAAGTCGAGGCAATGCAGGGAAAACTGGTTTCCCTGGAATGGACTGAGATATCTGGGGGACTCTTGGAATGGTGGCACGACCCTGGAGTTCCTCTCGCCTTTCCTATTGAGAGCCCTTGCTCTTGAGAGGCCACGGGAAAGCTGAAAAATCTTTCCTGACTAAGCAGGATAGGATCCCTCATCTCGAGCTACCAGGCGGAAACGGGGTTCCCCTGGATGTGGGCAGGACCCTCGTGCTTCCTCTCGAGTGGAGACGGGTATGTCGGGGAACTTCTTGAGTTGCAGCAAGGACCCTTTTGAATTTCCAGAGTTTAGGTGTGATGAGCCTCCAGACGCCTCAGAGGAAATGGGCCTCATCTCGCCTGGAGCGGAGAACCTCCTGGATTTTCTAGAGTTGGGCAGGGTCTCTCGAGTTATGACGGGGACCTCAGGGACCCGCTCCGGTGGCCTCAGAAAAGGCCAGTGCCCATGGGAGTTGCAAGGGGGCCTTTCGGGATTCCTCTCCAGTCGATGTCGGGGCCTAAGACCTTGTGTGGAGTCGGGGCTGGAACCTGAGGATTCCTCTCCAGTGCTGATATGGATCTTGGGGTACTTCTGGAGTCTCTCCTGGGGAGTCAGTGCTCATCTCGTATGGGGGCATGCACATGAGCTTTCCTGACGAACTGTAGCAGCAGTGTCACACTTCCCGTCGCGGGGATCAAGGGATCTGTGGCTTTCCCTCGAGGCTTTCCGATGAGGCTTTCCCACAGGGCTGTCCCACGTGGGACATGCCATGGTGGAGTGAGTGGATCCTCGGCGTGAAAGTAGAGGCAGTGCAGGGAAAACAAGTTCCTCTGGAATGGACTGAAACATCTGGGGGTCCCTTGGAATTGTGGCACGACACTGGGGTTTCTCTCGCCTTTCCTGTTGAGAGCGCCTCTTCTTGAGATGCGACGGGAAAGCCGGGAATTCTTTCCAGACGAAGCAGGAAAAGAATCCCTAATCTCAAGCGACGAGGTGGAAACCAGACTCCTCTGGATGTGGGCGGGACCCTCGTGCTTCCTCTCGAGTGGAGACTGGTATGTCAGGGAACTTCTTGAGTTGCAGCAAGCGTGTGAAGGACACTTTGGAAGTTCCAGAGGTTAGGTGTGATTAGCCTCAAGACGCCTCAGCGGAAATGGGCCACATCTCGCATGGAGGGGAGACCTCCTGGATGTTCTCGAGTTGCTGCAGGTGCTCTCGACTTAAGACGGGGACCTCAGGGACCTGCTCTTGTGGCCTCAGGAAGCCCAGTCCCCATGCGAGTTGCTCGGGGGCCTCTCGGGATTCCTCTCCCGTCGAAGCCGGGGCCTAAGACCTTTTGTGGAGTCGGTGCCAAACTGAGGATTCCTCTCCAGTGTGAAATGGATCTTGGGGTACTTCTGGAGTCTCCCCAGGGGAGTCAGTCCTCGTTTCGAGTGGGGGCATGCACGTGCAATTTCCTCCCTTGATGGAGCAGCAGTGTCATGCTTCCCGTCGATTGGATCAAGGAATCAGTGGCTTTCCCTCGAGGCTTTTCCGCAAGGCTTTCCCACAGGGCTGTCCCACGTGCCACCTTGTTATGAGTCGATCCTTGGCTTGAAGGTCGAGGCAGTGCAGGGAAAACAGGTTTCCCTGGAATGGACTGAGACATCTGGGGGACCCTGGGAATGTGGCACGACCCTGGAGTTCCTCTCGCCTTTCCTGTGGAGAGCGCCTCCTCTTGAGATGCGACGGGAACGCCGGGAATTCTTTTCCACCACGCAGGGAAAGGATCCCTCCTCTCGAGCTAGGAGTCGGAAACGGGGCTCCTCTGGATGTGGGCGGAACTCTTTTGCTTCCTCTCGAGTAGAGACGGGTATGTCGGGGAACTTCTTGAGTTGCAGCAAGGGTGTGAAGGGCCCTTTGGAAGTTCCAGAGGTTAGGTGTGAATAGCCTCGAGATGCCTCAGCGGAAATGGGCCTCATCTCGTCTGGAGGGGAGAACCTCTTTTATTTTCTCGAATTGCGGCAGGTGCTCTCGACTTACGACAAAGACCCCTGGGACCCGCTCTGGAGGCCTCAGTAAAGGCCAGTTCCCATGCGAGTTGCTCGGGGGCCTCTCGGGATTCCTCTCCCGTCTATGCCGGGGTCTAAGACCTTGTGTGGAGTAAGTGCCGGAACCTGAGGATTCCTCTCCAGTGCTGACATGGATCTTGGGGTACTTCTGGAGTCTCCCCAGGGGAGTCAGTCCTTGTCTCGAGTGAGCGCATGCACGTGCGCTTTCCTCCCCAACATTAGCAGCAGTGTCGCGCTTCACTTCAAGTGGATCAAGGAATCAGGGGCTTTCCAAGGAGGCTTTCCCACGAGGCTTTCCCACGAGGCTTTCCCACAGGGCTGTCCCACGTGCCACCGTGGTGTGAGTCGATCCTCGGCTTGAAAGTCGAGGCAGTTTAGGGAAAATAGGTTTTCCTGGAATGTTCGGAGATATCTGGTTGTCTCTGGGAATGGGGGCACGACCCTGGAGTTCCTCTCGCCTTTCCTGTGGAGAGTGCCTCCTCTTGAGATGCGAAGGGAACGCCGGGAATTCTTTCCCGAACACGCAGGGAAAGGATCCCTCCTCTCAAGCTAGGAGGCGGAAACGGGGCTCCTCTGCATGTGGGCGGGACTCTCGTGCTTCCTCTCGAGTGGAGACGGGTATGTCGGGGAACTTCTTCAGTTGCAGCAAGGGTGTGAAGGACCCTTTGGAAGTTCCAAGGTGAGGTGTGATTAGCCTCGAGACGCCTCAGCGGAAATGGGCCTCATCTCGCCTGGAGGGGAGAACCTCCTGGATTTTCTCGGGTTGCAGCAGGTGCTCTCGACTTACAACGGGGACCTCAGGGACCCCCTCTGGTGGCCTCAGGAAAGGCCAGTCCCCATGCGAGTTGCTCGGGGGCCTCTCGGGATTCCTCTCCCGTCGATGCTGGGGCCTAAGACCTTGTGTGGACTCAGTGCCGGAACCTGAGGATTCCTCTCCAGTGCAGACATGGATCTCAGGGTACTTCTGGAGTCTCCCCAGGGCAGTCAGTCCTCTATTTGAGTGGGGGCATGCACGTGCGCTTTCCTCCAGAGCTGTAGCAGCAGTGTCATGCTTCCCTTCCCGTGGATCAACCGATCTGTGGCTTTCCCTCGAGGCTTTCCCACGAGGCTTTCCCACGAGGCTTTCCCACAGGGCTGTCCCACGTGCCACCGTGGTGTGAGTGGATCCTCAGCTTGAAAGTCGAGGCAGTGCAGGAAAAACAGGATTCCCTGGAAAGGACTGAGACATCTGGGGGACTCTGGGAATGGTGACAGGACCCTGGAGTTCCTCTCGCCTTTCCTGTGGAGAGCGCCTCCTCTTGAGATGCGACGGGCGCGCCGGGAATTCTTTCCCGACCACGCAGGGAAAGGATCCCTCCTCTAGAGCTAGGATTAGGAAACGGGGCTCCTCTGGATGTGGGCGGGACTCTCCTGCTTCCTCTCGAGTAGAGACGGGTATGTCGGGGAACTTCTTGAGTTGCAGCAAGGGCGTGAAGGACCCTTTGTTAGTTCCAGAGGTTAGGTGTAATTAGCCTCGAGACGCCTCAGCGGAAATGGGCCTCATCTAGCCTGGAGGGGAGAACCTCCTGGATTTTCTCGAGTTGCAGCAGGTGCTCTCGACTTACGACGGGGAGCTCAGAGACTCGCTCTGGTGGCCTCATGAAAGGCCAGTCCCCATGGGAGTTGCTCGGGGTCCTCTCGGGATTCCTCTCCCTTCGATGCCGGGGCCTAAGACCTTGTGTGGATTCGAGGCCGGAACTTAGGATTCCTCTCCAGTGCTGACATAGATCTTGGGGTTCTTCTGGAGTCTCCCCAGGGGAGTGAGTCCTCGTCTAGAGTGGGGGCATGCACCTGCGCTTTCCTCCCGAGCAGTAGCAGCAGTGTCACGCTTTCCTTCGCGTGGATCAAGGGATCTGTGGCTTTCCCTCGAGGCTTTCCCACGTGGCTTACCCACAGGGCTGTCCCACGTGCCACCGTGGTGTGAGTCGATCCTCGGCTAGGAAGTCGAGGCAGTGCAGGGAAAACATGATTTCCTGGAATGGACTGAGACATCTTTGGGCTCTGGGAATGGTGACACCACCCTGGAGTTACTCTCGCCTTTCCTGTGGAGAGCGCCTCCTCTTGAGATGCGACGGGAACGCCGGGAATTCTTTCCGGACCACGCAGGGAAAGGATCCCTCCTCTCGAGGTAGGAGGCAGAAACGGGGCTCCTCTGGATGTGGGTGGGACTCTCGTGCTTCCTCTCGAGTGGAGACGGGAATTTCGGGGAACTTCTTGAGTTGCAGCAAGGTTGTGAAGGACCCTATTGAAGTTCCAGAGGTTAGGTGTGGTTAGCCTCGAAACGCCTCAGCGGAAATGGGCCTCATCTCTCCTGGAGGGGAGAACCTCCTGGATTTTCTCGAGGTGCGGCAGGTGCTCTCGACTTACGACGGGGACCTCAGGGGCCCGCTCTGGTGGCCTCAGGAAAGGCCAGTCCCCATGCGAGTTGCTAGAGGGCCTGTCGCTATTCCACTCCCGTCGATGCCAGGGCCTAAGACCTTGTGTGGAGTCGGGGCCGGAATCTGAGGATTCCTCTCCAAGGCTGACATGCATGTGGGGTACTTCTGGAGTCTCCCAAGGGGAGTCAGTCCACGTCTCGAGTGGGGGCATGCACGTGCGCTTTCCTCCCGTGCTGTAGCAGCAGTGTCACGCTTCCCTTCGCGTGGATCAAGGGATCTGTGGCTTTCCCTCAAGGCTTTCCCACGAGGCTTTCCCACAGGGCCCTCCCACGTGCCACCGTGGTGTGAGTCGATCCTCGGCGTGAAAGTCGAAGCAGTGCAGGGAAAACAGGATCCTCTGGAATGGACTGAGATATCTGGGGGACTCTTGGAATGGTGGCACGACCCATGAGTTCTTATCGCCTTTCCTGTGCAGTGAGCCTCCTCTTGAGAAGCGTCGGAAACGTCGGGAATTCTATCCCGAGGAAGCAGGGAAGGATCCCTCATCTTTAGCTTGGAGGCGGAAACGGAGCTCCTCTGGATGTGGCCGGGACCCACGTGCTTCCTCTGGAGTGGAGACGGGTGTGTCGGGGAACTTCTTGAGTGCAGCTAAGGTGTGAAGGAACCTTTGGAAGTTCCAGAGGTTAGGTTGATTAGCCTCGAGACGCCTCAAAGGAAATGGGCCTCATCTCGCCTGGAGGGGAGAACCTCCTGGATTTTCTCGAGTGTGGCAGGTGCTCTAGAATTACGACGGGGATTTCAAGGACCCTCTCCGGTGTCCTGAGGAAAGGCCAGTCTCCATGCGAGTTGTTCGATGGCCTCTCGGAATTCCTCTCCCGTTGATGCCGGGGTCTGAGACCTTGTACGGAGTCGGTGCCGGAACCTGACGATTCCTCTCCAGTGCTGACATGGATCTTGGGGTACTACTGGAGTCTCCAGAGGGGAGTCAGTCCTCGTCTCGAGTGGGGGCATGCACGTGCGCTTTCCTCCCGAGCTGTAGCAGCAGTGTTACACTTCCCTTCGCGTGGATCAAGGCATCTGTGGCATTCCCACGAGGCTTTCCCACGAGGCTTTCCCACAGGGCTGTCCCACGTGCCACCGTGGTGTGAGTCGATCCTCGTCTTGAAAGTCGAGGCAGTGCAGGGAAAAGAAGTTTCCCTGGAATGGACTGAGACATCTGGGGGACTCTGGGAATGGTGGCACGACCCTGGAGTTCCTCTCACCTTTCCTGTGGAGAGCGCCTCCTCTTGAGATGCGACGGGAACGCCGGGAATTCTTTCCCGACCACGCAGGGAAAGGATCCCTCCTCTAGAGCTAGGAGGCGGAAACGGGGCTCCTCTGGATGTGGGCGGGACTATCTTGCTTCCTCTCGAGTGGAGACGGGTATGTCGGGGAACTTGTTGAGTTGCAACAATGGTGTGAAGGACCCTTTGTTGGTTCCAGAGTTTAGGTGTGATAAGCCTCGAGACGCCTCACCGGAATTGGGCCTCATCTCGCCTGGAGGGGAGAACCTCCTGGATTTTCTCGTGTTGGGGCAGCTATTCTCGACTTACGACGGGGACCTCAGGGACCCGCTCTGGTGGCCTCAGGAAAGGCCAGTCCCCATGCGAGTAATTCGGGGGCCTCTAGGGCCTCCTCTCCCGTGGATGCCGGGGCCTAAGACCTTGTGTGGAGTCGGTGCCGGAACCTGAGGATTCTTCTCCAGTGCTGACATGGTTCTTGGGGTACTTCTGGAGTCTCCCCAGGGGAGTCATTCCTCGTCTCGAGTGGCGGCATGCACGTGCGCTTTCCTCCCGAGATGGGGCAGCAGTGTCATACTTCCCGGCGAGTGGATCAAGGAATCAGTGGCTTTTACTCGAAGCATTTCCACAAGGCTTTCCCAAGAGGCTTTTCCACAGGGCTGTCCCACGTGCCAACGTGGTGTGAGTCGATCCTCGGCTTGAAAGTCGAGGCAGTGTAGGAAATACGGTTTTCCCTGGAATGTACTGTGACATCTGTTGGACTCTCGGATTGTTGGCACGACCCTGGAGTTCCTCTCGCCTTTCCTGTGGAGAAGGCCTCCTCTTGAGATGCTATGGGAACACCGGGAATTCTTTCCCGACCACGCAGAGAAAGGATCCCTCCTCTCGAGCTAAGAGGCGGAAACGGGGTTCCTCTGGATGTGGGCGGGACCCTGGTGTTTCCTCTCGAGTGGAGACAGGTGTGTCGGGGAACTTCTTAAGTTGCAGCAAGGGTGTGAAGGACCCTTTGGAAATTCCAGACTTTAGGTGTGATTAGCCTTGAGACGCCTTAGCGGAAATGGGCCTCATCTCGCCTGGAGGGGAGAACCTCCTGGAATTTCTCGAGTTGCGGCAGGTGCTCTCGACTTACGACGGGGACCTCAGGGACCCGCTCTGGTGGCCTCAGGAAAGGCCAGTCCCCATGCGAGTTGCTCGGGGGCCTCTCGGGATTCCCCTGACTTTGATGCCGGGGCCTACGACCTTGTGTGGAGTCGGTGCCGGAACCTTAGGATTCCCCTCCAGTGCTGACATGGATCTTGGGGTACTTCTGGAGTCTCCCCAGGGGAGTCAGTCCTCGTCTCGAGTGGGGGCATGCACGTGCGCTTTCCTCCCGAGCTGTAGCAGCAGTGTCACGCTTCCCTTCGAGGGGATCAAGGGATCTGTGGCTTTCCCTTGAGGCTTTCCCACCAAGTTTTCCCACGAGGATTCCCACAGGGCTGTCCCACGTGCCACTGTTGTGTGGGTCGATCCTCGGCTTGAAAGTCGAGGCAGTGCAGGGAAAACAGGTTTCCCTGGAATGTACTGAGACATCTGGTGGACTCAGGGAATGGTGGCACGACCCTGGAGATCCTCTCGACATTCCTGTGGAGAGCGCCTCCTCTTGAGATGCGACAGGAACGCCGGGAATTCTTTCCCGACAACGCAGGAAAAGGATCCTTCCTCTCGAGCTAGGAGGCGGAAACGGGGCTCCTCTGGATGTGGGCGGGACTCTCGTGCTTCCTCTCGAGTGGAGACAGGTATGTCGGGGAACTTCTTGACTTGCAGCAATGGTGTGAAGGACCCTTTGTAGGTTCCAGAGTTTAGGTGTGATAAGCCTCGAGACGCCTCAGCGGAATTGGGCCTCATCTCGCCTGGAGGGGAGAACCTCCTGGATTTTCTCGTGTTGGGGCCGCTATTCTGGACTTACGACGGGGACCTCAGGGACCCGCTCTGGTGGCCTCAGGAAAGGCCAGTCCCCATGCGAGTTGCTCGGGGCCTCTTGTGATTCCACTCCCGTTAATGCCGGGGCCTAAGATCTTGTGTGGAGTTGGTGCCGGAACTTGAGGATTCCTCTCCAGTGCTGACATGGATCTTTGGGTACTTCTGGAGTCTCCCCAGGGGAATCAGTCCTCATCTTGAGTGGGGGCATGCACGTGCACTGTCCTCCCGAGCTGTAGCAGCAGTGTCACGATTCCCTTCGCGTGGATAAAGAGATCTGTGGCTTTCCCTCGAGGCTTTCCCACGAGGCTTTCCCACAGGGCTGTCCCACGAGCCACCGTGGTGTGAGTCGATCCTCGGCTTGAAAGTCGAGGCAGTGCAGGGAAAACAGGTTTCCCAGGAATGGACTGAGACATTTGGGGGACTCTGGCAATGTGGCACGACCCTGGAGTTCCTCTCGCCTTTCCTGTGGAGAGCGCCTCCTCTTGAGATGCAACGGGAACGCCGGGAATTCTTCCCCAACACGCAGGGAAAGGATCCCTCCTCTCGAGCTAGGAGGCGGAAACGGGGCTCCTCTGGATGTGGTCGGGACTCTCGTGCTTCCTCTCGAGTGGAGACGGGTATGTCGGGGATCTTCTTGAGTTGCAGCAAGGCTGTGAAGTACCCTTTGGAATTTCCAGAGGTTAGGTGTGATTAGCCTCGAGACGCCTCAGCGGAAATGGGCCTCATCTCGCCTGTAGGGGAGAACCTCCTGGATTTTCTCGAGTTGCCGCAGGTGCTCTCGATTTACGACGGGGACCTCAGGGACCCGCTCTGGTGGCCTCAGGAATGGCCAGTCCCCATGCGAGTATCTCGCGGGCCTCTCAGGATTCCTCTCCCGTCGATGCCGGGGTCCTAAGATCTTGTGTGGTGTCGGTGTCGGTACCTGAGGATTCCTCTCCAGTGCAGACATGGATCTTGGGGTACTTCTGGTGTCTCCCCAGGGGAGTCAGTCCTCGTCTCGATTGGGGGCATGCACGTGTGCTTTCCTCCCGAGCTGTAGCAGCAGTGTCGTGCTACCCTTCGCGTGGATCAAGGGATCAGGGGCTTTCCCTCGAGGCTTTCCCAGGAGTCTTTCTCACGAGGCTTTCCGACAGGGCTGTCCCATGTGCCACCGTGGTGTGAGTCGATCCTCGGCTTGAAAGTCGAGGCAGTGCAGGGAAAACAGTTTTGCCTGGAATGGACTGAGACATCTCGTGGACTCTGGGAATGTGGCACGACCCTGAAGTTCCTCTCGCCTTTCCTGTGGAGAGTGCCTCCTCTTGAGATGCGAGGGGAACGCCGGGAATTCTTACCCGACCACGCAGGGAAAGGATCCCTCCTCTCGAGCTAGGAGGCGGAAACGGGGCTCCTCTGGATGAGGGCGGGACTCTCGTGCTTCCTCTCGAGTGGAGACGGGTATGTCGGGGAACTTCTTGAGTTGCAGCAAGGGTGTGAAGGACCCTTTGTAAGTTCCAGAGGTTAGGTGTGATTAGCCTCGAGTCGCCTCAGCGAAAATGGGCCTCATCTCGCCTGGATCGGAGAACCTCCTGGATTTTCTCGAGTTGTGCCAGTTGCTCTCGACTTACAACGGGGACCTCAGGGACCCGCTCTGGTAGCCTCAGGAAAGTCCAGTCCCCATGCGAGTTGCTCGGGGCCTCTCGGGATTCTTCTCCCTTCGATGCCGGGTCCTAAGACCTTGAGTGGAGTTGTTGCCGGAACCTGAGGATTCCTCTCCAGTGCTGACATGGATGTTGGGGTACTTCCTGAGTCTCCCCAGGAGAGTCAGTCCTCGTCTCGAGTGGGGGCATGCACGTGCGCTTTCCTCCCGAGCTGTAGCAGCAGTGTCACGCTTCCCTTCGCGTGGATCAAGGGATCTGTGGCTTTCCCTGGAGGCTTTCCCACGAGGCTTTCCCACAAGGCTTTCCCACGAGGCTTTCCCACAGGGTTGTCCCACGTGCCACCGTGGTGCGAGTCGATCCTCGGCTTGAAAGTCGAGGCAGTGCAGGGAAAACAGGTTGCCCTGGAATGGACTGAGACATCTGGGGGACCCTGGGAATGGTGGCACGACCCTGGAGTTCCTCTCGCCCTTCCTGTGGAGAGCGCCTCCTCTTGAGATGCGACGGGAACGCCGGGAATTCTTTCCCGATCACGCAGGGAAAGGATCCATCCTCTCGAGCTAGGAGGCGGAAACGGGGCTCCTCTGGATGTGGGCGGGACTCTCGTACTTCCTCTCCAGGGAGACGGGTATGTCGGGGAACTTCTTGAGTTGCAACAAGGGTGTGAAAAACCCTTTGGAAGTTCCAGAGGTTAGGTGTGATTAGCCTCGAGACGCCTCAACGGAAATGGGCCTCATATCGCCTGGAGTGGAGAACCTCCAGGATTTTCTCCAGTTTCGGCAGGAGCTCTCGACTTACCACGGGGACCTCAGGGACCCGCTCTGGTGGCCTAAGGAAAGGCCAGTCCCCATGCGAGTTGCTCGGGGCCTCTTGTGATTCCACTCCCGTTAATGCCGGGGCCTAAGATCTTGTGTGGAGTTGGTGCCGGAACTTGAGGATTCCTCTCCAGTGCTGACATGGATCTTTGGGTACTTCTGGAGTCTCCCCAGGGGAATCAGTCCTCATCTTGAGTGGGGGCATGCACGTGCACTGTCCTCCCGAGCTGTAGCAGCAGTGTCACGATTCCCTTCGCGTGGATAAAGAGATCTGTGGCTTTCCCTCGAGGCTTTCCCACGAGGCTTTCCCACAGGGCTGTCCCACGAGCCACCGTGGTGTGAGTCGATCCTCGGCTTGAAAGTCGAGGCAGTGCAGGGAAAACAGGTTTCCCAGGAATGGACTGAGACATTTGGGGGACTCTGGCAATGTGGCACGACCCTGGAGTTCCTCTCGCCTTTCCTGTGGAGAGCGCCTCCTCTTGAGATGCAACGGGAACGCCGGGAATTCTTCCCCAACACGCAGGGAAAGGATCCCTCCTCTCGAGCTAGGAGGCGGAAACGGGGCTCCTCTGGATGTGGTCGGGACTCTCGTGCTTCCTCTCGAGTGGAGACGGGTATGTCGGGGATCTTCTTGAGTTGCAGCAAGGCTGTGAAGTACCCTTTGGAATTTCCAGAGGTTAGGTGTGATTAGCCTCGAGACGCCTCAGCGGAAATGGGCCTCATCTCGCCTGTAGGGGAGAACCTCCTGGATTTTCTCGAGTTGCCGGCAGGTGCTCTCGATTTACGACGGGGACCTCAGGGACCCGCTCTGGTGGCCTCAGGAATGGCCAGTCCCCATGCGAGTATCTCGCGGGCCTCTCAGGATTCCTCTCCCGTCGATGCCGGGGTCCTAAGATCTTGTGTGGAGTCGGTGTCGGTACCTGAGGATTCCTCTCCAGTGCAGACATGGATCTTGGGGTACTTCTGGTGTCTCCCCAGGGGAGTCAGTCCTCGTCTCGATTGGGGGCATGCACGTGTGCTTTCCTCCCGAGCTGTAGCAGCAGTGTCGTGCTACCCTTCGCGTGGATCAAGGGATCAGGGGCTTTCCCTCGAGGCTTTCCCAGGAGTCTTTCTCACGAGGCTTTCCGACAGGGCTGTCCCATGTGCCACCGTGGTGTGAGTCGATCCTCGGCTTGAAAGTCGAGGCAGTGCAGGGAAAACAGGTTTGCCTGGAATGGACTGAGACATCTCGTGGACTCTGGGAATGTGGCACGACCCTGAAGTTCCTCTCGCCTTTCCTGTGGAGAGTGCCTCCTCTTGAGATGCGAGGGGAACGCCGGGAATTCTTACCCGACCACGCAGGGAAAGGATCCCTCCTCTCGAGCTAGGAGGCGGAAACGGGGCTCCTCTGGATGAGGGCGGGACTCTCGTGCTTCCTCTCGAGTGGAGACGGGTATGTCGGGGAACTTCTTGAGTTGCAGCAAGGGTGTGAAGGACCCTTTGTAAGTTCCAGAGGTTAGGTGTGATTAGCCTCGAGTCGCCTCAGCGAAAATGGGCCTCATCTCGCCTGGATCGGAGAACCTCCTGGATTTTCTCGAGTTGTGCCAGTTGCTCTCGACTTACAACGGGGACCTCAGGGACCCGCTCTGGTAGCCTCAGGAAAGTCCAGTCCCCATGCGAGTTGCTCGGGGCCTCTCGGGATTCTTCTCCCTTCGATGCCGGGTCCTAAGACCTTGAGTGGAGTTGTTGCCGGAACCTGAGGATTCCTCTCCAGTGCTGACATGGATGTTGGGGTACTTCCTGGAGTCTCCCCAGGAGAGTCAGTCCTCGTCTCGAGTGGGGGCATGCACGTGCGCTTTCCTCCCGAGCTGTAGCAGCAGTGTCACGCTTCCCTTCGCGTGGATCAAGGGATCTGTGGCTTTCCCTGGAGGCTTTCCCACGAGGCTTTCCCACAAGGCTTTCCCACGAGGCTTTCCCACAGGGTTGTCCCACGTGCCACCGTGGTGCGAGTCGATCCTCGGCTTGAAAGTCGAGGCAGTGCAGGGAAAACAGGTTGCCCTGGAATGGACTGAGACATCTGGGGGACCCTGGGAATGGTGGCACGACCCTGGAGTTCCTCTCGCCCTTCCTGTGGAGAGCGCCTGCTCTTGAGATGCGACCGGGAACGCCGGGAATTCTTTCCCGATCACGCAGGGAAAGGATCCATCCTCTCGAGCTAGGAGGCGGAAACGGGGCTCCTCTGGATGTGGGCGGGACTCTCGTACTTCCTCTCCAGGGAGACGGGTATGTCGGGGAACTTCTTGAGTTGCAACAAGGGTGTGAAAACCCTTTGGAAGTTCCAGAGGTTAGGTGTGATTAGCCTCGAGACGCCTCAACGGAAATGGGCCTCATATCGCCTGGAGTGGAGAACCTCCAGGATTTTCTCCAGTTTCGGCAGGAGCTCTCGACTTACCACGGGGACCTCAGGGACCCGCTCTGGTGGCCTCAGGGAAGGCCAGTCCCCATGAGAATTCCTCGGGGGCCTCTAGGGATTCCACTCCCGTCGTTGCTGGGGCCTAAGACCTTGTGTGGTGTCGGTGTCTGAACCTGAGGATTCCTCTCCAGTGCTGACATGGATCTTGGGTACTTCTGGAGTCTCCCCAGGGGAGTCAGTCCTTGTCTTGAGTGGGAGCATGCACGTGAGCTTTCCTCCCGAGCTCTATCAGCAGTGTCACGTGTCCCTTCACGTGGATCAAGAGATCTGTGGCTGTCCCTCTAGGCTTTCCCACGAGGCTTTCCCACAGGGCTGTCCCACGTGGAACCATGGTGAGAGTCGACCTCGGCTTGAAAATCGTGGCAGTGCAGGGAAAACAGGTTTCCCTGGAATGGACTGAGACATCTGGGGGACTGTGGGAATGGTGGCACGACCCTGCAGTTCCTCTCGCCTTTCCTGTGGAGAGCGCCTCCTCTTGAGATGCGACGGGAACACCGGGAATTCTTTCCCGACCACGGTCTGAAAGGATCCGCCGTCTCGAGCTAGGAGGGAGAAACTGGGCTGCTCTGGATGTGGGCGGGTCGGTCTTGCTTCCTCTCGAGTGGAGACGGGTATGTCGGGGAACTTCTTGAGTTGCAGCAAGGGTGTGAATTACCCTTTGGAAGTTCCAGAGGTTAGGTGTGATTAGACTCGAGACGCCTCAGCGGAAATGGGCCTCATCTCGCCTGGAGGGGAGAACCTCCTGGATTTTCTCGAGCTGCGGCTGGTTCTCTCGACTCACGACGGGGACATCAGGGACCCGCTCTGGTGGCCTCAGGAAAGGCCAGGTCCCATGCGAGTTGCACAAGGGCCTCTCAGGATTTCTCTCCCGTCGATGCCGGGGCCTAAGACCTTGTGTGGAGTCAGGCCGGAACCTGAGGATTCCTCTCCAGTGCTGACATGGATCTTGGGGTATTTCTGCAGTGTCCCCAGGGGAGTCAGTCCTCTTCTCGAGTGGGGGCACACACGTGGGCTTTCCTCCCGAGCTGTAGCAGCAGTGTCATGCTTCCCTTCGCGTGGATCAAGGGATCTCTGGCTTTCCCTCTAGGCTTTCCCACGGGGCTGTCCCACGTGCCTCCGTGGTGTGAGTCGATCCTCGGATTGAAAGTCGAGGCACTGCAGGGAAAACAGGTTTCCCTGGAATGGACTGAGGCATCGGGGGACTCTTGGGATGGTGGCACGACCCTTGAGTTCCTCTAGCCTTTCCTGTGGAGAGCGCCTCCTTTTGAGATGGGACGGGAACGCCGGGAATTCTTTCAAGACCACGCAGTTAAACGATCCCTCCTCTCGAGCTAGGATGCGGAAACGGGGCTCCTCTGGAAGTGGGCGGGACTCTCGTGCTTCCTCTCGAGTGGAGACGGGTATGTCGGGGAACTTCTTGAGTTGCAGCAAGGGTGTGAAGGACCCTTTGAAAGTTCCAGAGGTTAGGTGTGATTAGCCTCGAGACGCCTCAGTGGAAATGGGCCTCATGTCACCTGGAAGGGAGAATGTCCTGGATTTTCTCGAGTTGCAGAAGGTGCTCTCGACTTAGGACGGGGACCTCAGGGACCCGCTCTGGTGGCCTCAGGAAAGGCCATTCCCCATGTGAGTTGCTTGGTGGTCTCTCGGGACTTCTGTCCCGTCGATGACAGTGCCTAAGACCTTGTGTGGAGTCGGTGCCGGAACCTGAGGATTCCTCTCCTGTGCTGACATGGATCTTGGGGTACTTCTGGAGTCTCCCCAGGGGAGTCAGTCCTTGTGTCGAGTGGGGGCATGCACGTGCACATTCCTCCCGAGCTATAGCAGCAGTGTCATGCTTCCCTTTGCGTGGATCAAGGGATCTGTGGCTTTCCCTCGTGGCTTTCCCACTAGGCTATCCCAGGAGGCTTTCCCACAGGGCTGTCCCACATGCCACCGTGGTGTGAGTCGATCCTCGGCTTGAAAGTCGAGGCATTGAAGGGAAAACTGGTTTCCCTGGAATGGACAGAGACATCTGGCTGACTCTGGGAATGGTGGCACGAACCTGGATTTCCTCTCGCCTTTCCTGTGGAGAGCGCCTCCTCTTGAGATGCGATGGGAACGCCGGGGAATTCTTTCCCGACCACGCAGGAAAGGATCCCTCCTCTCGATCTAGGAGGCGGAAACGGGGCTCCTCTAGATGTGAGCGGGACTCTCGTGCTTCCTCTCCACTGGAGACGGGTATGTGGGGAGCTTCTTGAGTTGCAGCAAGGATGTGAAGGACCCTTTGAAAGTTCCACAGGTTAGGTGTGATTAGCCTGGATATGGCTCAGCAGAAATGGGCCTCATCTCGCCTGTAGAGAAGAACCACCTGGATTTTCTCCAGTTGAGGCAGGTGCTCACAACTTACGACCAGGACATCAGGGACCTGCTCTGGTGGCCTCAGGAAAGACCAGTCCCCATGCGAATTGCTCGGGGGCCTCTCGGGATTCCTCTCCCGTCGATGCCGGGGCCTAAGACCTTGTGTGGAGATGGTGCCAGAACCTGAGGATTCCTCTCCAGTGCTGACATGGATCTTGGTATACTTCTGAAGTCTCCCCAGGGGAGTCAGTCCTTGTCTCGAGTGGGGGCATGCACGTGCGCTTTCCTCCCGAGATGTAGCAGCAGTGTCATGCTTCCCTTCGCGGTGGATCAATGGATCTGGGGCTTTCCCTCGAGGCTTTCCCAAGAGGATTTCCCACGAGGCTTTCCCACAGGGCTATCCCACATGCCACCGTGGTTTGAGTCGATCCTCGCCGGTGAAATTCGAGGCAGTGCAGGAAAAACAGTTTCCTCTGGAATGGACTGAGACATCTGGGTGACTCTGTGAATGGTGGCTCGACCCTGGAGTTCCTCTCGCCTTTCCTGTGGAGAGCGCTTCCCCTTGAAATGCGAGCGGAATGGCGTGTATTATTTCCTGACCAAGCAGGGAAAGGATCCCTCATCTCGAGCTTCGATACCAAAACGACGTCTCCTCTGGATGTGGGCGGGACCCTCGTGCTTCCTCTCGAGTGGAGACGGGTATGTCGGGGGAACTTCTTGAGTTGCAGCAAGGACCCTTTTGAATTTCCAGAATTTAGGGTGTGATGAGCCTCCAGACGCCTCAGAGGAAATGGGCCTTATCTCGCCTGGAGGGGAGAACCTCCTGGATTTTCTAGAGTTGGGCAGGGTCTCTCGAGTTACGACAGGGACCTCAGGGACCCGCTCTGGTGGCCTCAGGAAAGACCAGTGCCCCATGGGAGTTGCAAGGGCGCCTTTCGGGATTCCTCTCCAGGTCGATGTCGGGGCCTAAGACCTTTTGTGGAGTCGGGGCTGGAACCTGAGGATTCCTCTTCAGTGCTGACATTGATCTTGGCTTACTTCTGGAGTTCCCTGGGAGTCTGTGCTCATCTCATGTGGGGGCATGCACGTGCTTGAGCAAATTACCCTCAATGAGGAACTAAAGAGCAGCCAGTAGTCACACTTTCCTG
>NW_017208314.1:0-3988 GCF_001704415.2 Capra hircus | reverse complement strand
AAACGGGCTCCTTGGAAGTGGGCGAACTCTTCGTGCTTCCTCTTCGAGTGGAGACGGGAAATGTCGCGGAACTTCTTGAGTTGAAGCAAGGGTGTGAAGGGACCCTCTGGAAGTTCCAGAGGTTAGGTGTGATTAGCCTCGAGACGTCTAGCGTAAATGGGCCTCATCTCGCCTGGAGGGGAGAACCTCACGGATTTTCCTCGCGTTGCGGCAGGTGCTCTCGACTTACGACGGAGACCTCAGGGACCCGCTCTGGTGGCCTCAGGAAAGGCCAGTCCCCAGGCTAGTTGCTCGGGGGCCTCTCGGGGTCCTCTCGGGTTTCCTCTCCCTTCGATGCTGGTGCCTAAGAGCTTGTGTAGAGTCGGTGCCGGAACCTGAGCATTCCTCTCCAGTGTTGACATGGATTTGGGGTACTTCTGGAGTCTCCCCAGGGGAGTCATTCCTCGTCCCCAGTGGGGGCATGCACGTTCACTTTCCTCCTGAGCTGTAGCAGCAGTGTCACGCTTCCCTTCACGTGGATCAAGGGATCTGTGGCTTTCCAAGGAGGCTTTCCCACGATGCTTTCCCACGAGGCTTTCCCACAGGGTTGTCCCAAGTGCCACCGAGGTGTGAGTCGATCCTCGGCTTGAAAGTCAAGGCAGTGCAGGGAAAACAGGTTTCCCTGAAATGGACTGAGACATCTGGGGGACTCTGGGAATGGGTGGAACGACCCTGGAGTTCCTCTTGCCTTTCCTGTGGAGAGCGGCTCCTCTTGAGATGCGACGGGAACGCCAGGAATTCTTTCCCCACCACGCAGGGAAGGATCCCTCCTCTGGAGCTAGGAGGCGGAAACGGGGCTCCTCTGGATGTGGGCGGAACTCTCGTGCTTCCTCTCGATTGGAGACGGGTATGTCAGGGAACTTCTTGAGTTGCAGCAAGAGTGTGAAGGACCCTTTTGGAAGTTCCAGAGGTTAGGTGTGACTAGCCTCGAGACGCCTCAGCGGAAATGGGCCTCATCTCGCCTGGAGGGGAGAACCTCCTGGATTTTCTCGAGTTGCGGCAGGTGCTCTCAACTTACGACGGGAACATCAGGGACCCGCTCTGGTGGCCTCAGGAAACGCCAGTCCCCATACGAGTTGCTCGGGGCCTGTCCGGTTCTTCTCCCTTCGATGCCGGGGCCTAAGATCTTGTGTGGTGTGGGTGCCGGAATCTGAGGATTCCTCTCCAGTGCTGACATGGATCTTGGGGGTACTTCTGGAGTCTCCCCAGTGGAGTCAGTCCTCGTCTCCAGTGGGGGCATGCACATGCGATTTCCTCCCGAGCTGTAGCAGCAGTGTCGCGCTTCCATTCGCGTGATCAAGGGATCTGTGACTTTCCCTCGAGGCTTTCCCACGAGGCTTTCCACGAGGTTTCCCAAGAGGCTTTCCCACAGGGCTGTTCCACGTGCCACCGTGGTGTGAGTCGATCCTCGGCTTGAAAGTCGAGGCAGTGCAGGGAAAACAGGTTTCCCTGGAAAGGACTGAGACATCTGGGGGACTCTGGGAATGTGGCACGACCCTGGAGTTCCTCTCGCCTTTCCTGGAGAGCGCCTCCTCTTGAGATGCAACGGGAAATGCCGGGAATTCTTTGCCGACCACGAGGGGAAGGATCCCTCCTCTCTAGCTAGGAGGCGGAAACGGGGCTCCTCTGGATGAGGCGGGACTCGTGATTCCTCTCGAGTGGAGACGGGTATGTCGGGGAACTTCTTGAGTTGCAGCAAGGGTGTGAAGGACCCTTTGGAAGTTCCAGAGCTTAGGTGTGATTAGCCTCGAGACGCCTCAGTGGAAATGGGCCTCATCTCGCCAGCAGGGCAGAACCTCCTGGATTTTCTCGAGTTGCGGCAGATGCTCTCGACTTACGACGGGGACCTCAGGGACCCGCTTTGGTGGCCTCAGGAAAGGCCAGTCCCCATGCGAGTTGCTCGGGGCCTCTCGGGATTCCACTCCCGTCGATGCCGGCGTCTAAAACCTTGTGTGGATTCGGTGCCGAACCTGAGGATTCCTCTCCAATGTTGACATGGATCTTGGGGTACTTCTGGAGTCTCCCCATTGGAGTCAGTCCTCGTCTCGAGTGTGGGCATGGATGTGCGCTTTCCTCCCGAGCTGTAGCAGCAGTGTCACGGTTCCCTTCGTGTGGATCAAGGGATCTGTGGCTTTCCCTCGAGGCTTTCCCACGAGGCTTCCACGAGGCTTTCCCACAGGGCTGTCCCACGTGCCACCGTCGTGTGAGTCGATCCTCGGCTTGAAAGTCGAGTCGGTACAGGGAAAACAGGTTTCTCTGGAATGGACGGAGACATCTGGGGGACTCTGGGAATGGTGGCATGACCCTGGAGTTCCTCTCGCCTTTCCTAAGGAGAGCGCCTCCTCTTGAGATAAGAGGGGAACGCCGGGAATTCTTTCCAGACCACGCAGGGAAAGGATCCCTCCTCTCGAGCTAGTAGGCTGAAACAGGGCTTCTCTGGATGTGAGCGGGACTTCGTGCTTGCTCTCAAGTGGAGACCGGTATGTCGGTGAACTTCTTGTGTTGCAGCAAGGGTGTGAAGGACCCTTTGGAAGTTCCAGAGGCCAGGTTGATTAGCCTCGAGACGTCTCCGCGGAAATGGGCCTCATCTAGCCTGGAGGGGAGAACCTCCTGGATTTTCTCGAGTTGCAACAGATGCTCTCGACTTACGACGGGGACCTCAGGGACCCGCTCTGGTGGCCTCAGGAAAGGCCAGTCCCCATGCGAGTTGCTCGTGGGCATCTCGGGATTCCTCTCCCGTCGATGCCGGGGCCTAAGACCTTGTGTGGAATCGGTGCCGGAACCTGAGGATTCCTCTCCAGTGCTGACATGGATCTTGGGTATTTCTGGAGTCTCCCGCGGGGAGTCCGTCCTCGTCTCGAGTGGGGGCATGCACGTGCGCTTTCCTCCCGAGCTGTAGCAGCAGTGTCACGCTTCATTTCGCGTGGATCAAGGGATCTGTGGCTTTCCCTCGAGGCTTTCCCACGAGGCCTTCCCTCGAGGCTTTCCCACAGGGCTGTCCCACGTGCCACCGTGGTGTGTCTCGATCCTCGGTTTGAAAGTCGAGGCAGTGCAGGGAAACAGGTTTCCCTGGAATGGACTGAGACATCTGGGGGGCTCTAGGAATGGTGGCACAACCCTGGAGTTCCTCTCGCCTTTCCTGTGGAGAGCGCCTCCTCTTGAGATGCGACGGGAACGCCGGGAATTCTCTCCCGACCACGAAGTGAAAGAATCCCTCCTCTCGAGCTAGGAGGCGAAACGGGGCTCCTCTGGATGTGGGCCGGGACTCTCGTGCTTCCTCTCGAGTGGAGACGGGTATGTCGGGGAACTTCTTGTGTTGCAGCAAGGGTGTGAAGTACCCTTTGGAAGTTCCAGAGGTTAGGTGTGATTTGCCTCGAGACGCCTCAGCGGAAATGGGCCTCATCTCGCCTGGAGGGGAGAACCTCCTGGATTTTCTCGAGTTGCGCAGGTGCTCTCGACTTACGCCGGGGACCTCAGGGACGCGCTCTGGTGGCCTCAGGAAAGGCCAGTCCCCTGCGAGTTGCTCGGGGGCCTCTCGGGATTCCTCTCCCGACGATGCCGGGGCCTAAATCATGTGTGGAGTCGGTTCCGGAAGCTGAGCATTCTTCTCTCCAGTGCTGACAAGGATCTTGGGGTAGTTCTTAAGTCTCCCCCAGGGAAGTCAGTCCTCGTCTCGAGTGGGGGCATGCACGTGTACTTTCCTCTCGAGCTGTAGCAGCAGTGTCACGCTTCCCTTCGCGTGGATCAAGGGATCTGTGGCTTTCCCTGGAGGCTTTCCCATGAGGCTTTCCCACGAGGCTTTCCCATAGGGCTGTCCCGCGTGCCACCGTGGTGTGTCTCGATCCTCGGTTTGAAAGTCGCAGGCAGTGCAGGGAAAACAGGTTTCCCTGGAATGGACTGAGACTTCTGGGGGGGCTCTGGGAATGGTGGCATGACCCTGAAGTTCCTC
>NW_017208313.1:0-3989 GCF_001704415.2 Capra hircus | reverse complement strand
GGCTCCTCTGGATGTGGCCGGGACTCTCGTGCTTCCTCTCGAGTGGAGACGGGAATGTCGGGGAACTTCTGGAGTTGCAGCAAGGGTGTGAAGGACCCTTTGGAAGTTCCAGAGTTTAGGTGTGAATAGCCTCGAGACGCCTCAGCGGAGATGGGCCTCATCTCGCCTGGAGGGGAGAACCTCCTGGATTTTCTCGAGTTGCAGCAGGTGCTCTCGACTTACGAAGGGGACTTCAGGGACCCACTCTGGTGGCCTCAGGAAAGGCCAGTCCCCATGCGAGTTGCTCATGGGCCTCTCGGGATTCCTCTCCCGTCGATGCCGGGGCTATGATCTTGTGTGGAGTGGGTGCCGGAAAGTGAGGATTCCTCTCCAGTGCTGACATGGATCTTGGGGTACTTCTGGAGTCTCCCCAGTGGAGTCAGTCCTCGTCACTAGTGGGGGCATACACGTCCGCTTTCCTCCCGAGCTGTAGCAGCAGTGTCGCGCTTCCATTCGCTTGGATCAAGGGATCTGTGGCTTTCCCTCGAGGCTTTCCCTCGAGGCTTTCCACGAGGCTTTCCCACAGAGCTCTCCCACGTGCCACCGTGGGTGAGTGGATCCTCGGCTTGAAAGTCTAGGCAGTGCAGGGAACAGTTTTCCCTGGAATGGACTGAGACCTCTGGGGGACTCTGGTAATGGTGGCACGACCCTGGAGTTCCTCTCTCCTTTCTTGTAGAGAGTGCCTCCTCTTGAGATACGACGGGAATGCCGGGAATTCTTTCCCGACCACGCAGGGAAAGGATCCCTCCTCTCGAGCTAGGAGGCGGAAACGGGGCTCCTCTGGATGTGAGCGGGACTCTTGTGCTTCCTCTCGAGTGGAGATGGGTATGTCGGGGAACATCTTGAGTTGCAGCAAGGGTGTGAAGAACCCTTTGGAAGTTCCAGAGGTTAGGTGTGATTAGCCTGGAGACGCCTCAGCGGAAATGGCCCTCATCTCGCCTGGATGGGAGAACCTCCTGGATTTTCTCGAGTTTCGGCAGGTGCTCTCGACTTACGATGGGGACCTCAGGGACCCGCTCTTTTTGGCCTCAGGAAAGGCCAGTCCCCAAGCTAGTTGCTCGGGGGCCTCTCGGGATTCCTCTCCCGTCGATATCGGGGCCTCAGACCTTGGGTGGAGTCGGTGCCAGACCTGAGGTTTCCTCTCCAGTGCTGACATGGATCTTGGGGTACTTCTGGAGTCTCCCCAGTGGAGTCAGTCCTGGTCTCGAGTGGGGCGATGCACGTGCGCTTTCCTTCCGAGCTGTAGTAGCAGTGTCAAGCTTCCCTTCGCGTGGATCAAGGGATCTGTGGCTTTCCCTCAAGGCTTTCCCACAAGGCTTTCCCACGAGGCTTCCCCACAGGGCTTTCCCACGTGCTACTGTGGTTTGAGTTGATCCTCGGCTTGAAAGTCGAAGCAGTGCAGGGAAAACAGGTTTCCCTGGAATAAACTGAGAATTCTGGGGACTCTGGGAATGGGGCCTGATCCTGGAGTTCCTCTCGCCTTCCTCTGGAGAGCGCCTCCTCTTGAGATGCGACGGGAACGCTAGGAATTCTTTCCCGACCACACAGGGAAAGGATCCCTCCTCTCGAGCTAGCAGGCGGAAACGGGGCCACTCTGGAAGTGCGCGGGACTCTCGTGTTCCTCTTGAGTGGAGACGGGTATGTCGGGGAACTTCTTGAGTTGCAGCAAGGGTGTGAAGGACCCTTTGGAAGTTCCAGAGGTTAGGTGTGAATAGCCTCAAGACGCTTCAGCGGAAATGGGCCTCATCTCGCCTGGAGGGGAGAACCTCCTGGATTTTCTCGAGTTGCGGCGGGGGCTCTCGTCTTACGATGGGGACGACAGGGACCCTCTCTGGTGGCCTCAGGAAAGGCCAGTCCCCATGCTAGTTGCATGGGGGCCTCTCGGGATTCCTCTCCCGTCGATGCTGGGGCCTAAGACCTTGTGTGGAGTCAGTGCCGGAACCTGAGGATTCCTCTGCAGTGCAGACATGGATATTGGGGTACTTCTGGAGTCTCCCCAGGGAGTCAGTCCTCGTCTCGACTGGGGGCATGCACGTGCGCTTTCCTCCTGAGCTGTAGCAGCAGTGTTGCGCTTCCCTTCGCATGGATCAAGGGATCTGTGGCTTTCCCTCGAGGCTTTCCCACGAGGCTTTCCCAAGAGGCTTTCCCACAGGGCTGTCCAACGTGCCATCGCGGTGTGAGTCCATCCTCGGCTTGAAAGTCGACGCAGTGCAGGGAAAACAGGTTTCCCTGGAATGGACTGAAACATCTGGGGGACTCTGGGAATGGGGCCTGATACTGGAGTTCCTCTCGCCTTTCCTGTGGAGAGCGCCTACTCTTGAGATGAGACGGGAACGCTAGGAATTCTTTCCCGACCACGCAGGGAAAGGATGCCTCCTCTCGAGCTAGCAGGCGGAAACGGGGCCACTCTGGATATGGGCGGGACCTTCGGGTTCCTCTTGAGTGGAGACGGGTATGTCGGGGAACTTCTTGAGTTGCAGCAAGGGAGTGACGGACCCTTTGGAAGTTCCAGAGGTAAGGTGTGATTAGCCTCGAGATACCTCAGCGGAAATAGGTCTCAGCTCGCCTAGAGGGGAGAAACCTCCTGGATTTTCTCGAGTTGCGGCTGGTGCTCTCGACTTATGACGGGGAACTCAGGGACCCGGTGTGGTGGCCTCAGGAAAGGCCAGTCCCCATGCGAGTTGCTCGGGGGCCTCTCGGGATTCCTCTCCCGTCGATGCTGGGTCCTAAGACCTTGTGTGGACTCAGTGCCAGAACCTGAGAATTCCTCTCCAGTGCCGACATGGATCTTGGGTACTTCTGGATTCTCCCCAGGGCAGTCAGTCCTCGTCTCGAGTGGGGGCATGCACGTGCGCTTTCCTCCCGAGCTGTAGCATCAGTGTCGCGCTTCCCTTCGCGTGGATCAAGGGATCTGTGTCTTTCCCTCGAGGCTTTCCCATGAGGCTTTCCCACAGGGCTGTCCCACGTGTCACCGTGATGTGAGTGGATCCTCGGATTGAAAGTCGAGGCAGTGCAGGGAAAACAGGTTTCCCTGGAATGGACTGAGACATCCAGGGGACTTTGGGAATGGGGCTTGAGACTGGAGTTCCTCTCGCCTTTCCTGTGGAGAGCGCCTACACTTGAGATGAGTCGGGAACGCTAGGAATACTTTCCCGACCACGCAGGGAAAGGATACCTCCTCGAGCTAGCAGGCGGAATCGGGGCCACTCTGGATATGGGCGGGACCCTTGGGATCCTCTTGAGTGGAGACGGGTATGTCTGGGAACTTCTTGAGTTGCAGCAAGGGTGTGAAGGACCCTTTGGAAGTTCCAGAGTTTAAGTGTGATTACCCCCTTTTTGCCTCAGAGGAAATGGGCCTCATCTCGCCTGGATTGAGAACCTCCTGGATTTCTCGAGTTGCGGCAGGTGCTCTCGACTTACGATGGGACCTCAGGGACCCACTCTGGTGGCTCAGGAAAGGCAAGTCCCCATGCGAATTGCTCTGGGGCCTCTCAGGATTCCTCTCCCGTAGATTCCGGGCGTCTAAGACCTTGTGTGGAGTCGTGCCGGAACCTGAGCATTCCTCTCCAGTGCTGACATGGATCTTGTCACTTCTGGAGTCTCCCCAGTCAGTCCTCATCTCGAGTGGGGCTATGCACTTGCGCTTTCCTCTCGAGCTGTAGCAGCAGCAGTGTCACGCTTCCCTTCACGTGGATCAAGGGATCTGTGTCTTTCCCTCGAGGCTTTCCCAACGAGGCTTTCCCACAGGATGTCTCACGTGCCACCGTTGTGTGAGTCGATCCTCGGGCTTGAAAGTCGAGGCAGTGCAGGGAAAACAGGTTTCCCTGGAATGGACTGAGACATCTGGGGGACTTTGGGAATATGGCACGACCCTGGAGTTCCTCTCGCCTTTCCTATATGGAGAACGCCTCCATTTGAGATGCGACGGGAACGCCGGGAATTCTTTCCGA
>NW_017208312.1:0-3989 GCF_001704415.2 Capra hircus | reverse complement strand
TACGGGGTAATCACACTTAAACTCTGGAACTTCCAAAGGGTCCTTTCCACCCTTGCTGCAACTCAAGAAGTTCCCCGACATACCCCGTCTCCACTCTAGAGGAATCGGAGAGTCCCGTCCATATCCAGAGTGGCCCCATTTCCGCCTGCTAGCTCGAGAGGGAGGGATCCTTTCCCTGCGTGGTCGAGAAAGAATTCCTAGCGTTCCCGTCGCATTTCAAGAGGAGGCGCTCTCCACAGGAAAGGCGGAAAGAACTCCAGGATCAGGCCCCATTCCCAGAGTCCCCCAGATGTCTCAGTCCATTCCAGGGAAACCTATTTTCCCAGCACTGCCTCGACTGTCAAGCGAGATCGACTCACTCCACGGTGGCACGTGGACAGCCCTGTGTGGAAAGACTCGTGGGAAAGCCTCGTGGGAAAGCCTTGAGGGAAAGCCCCTGATCCCTAGATCCACGCGAAGGGAAGCGTGACACTGCTGCTACAGCTCTGGAGGAAAGCGCATGTGCATGCCCCCACTCGAGACGTGGACTGATTCCCTGGGGGAGACTCCAGAAGTACGCCAATATCCATGTCTGCACTGGAGAGGAATCCTCAGCTTCCCGGCACCGACTCCACACAAGGTCTTAGGCCCTGACATCGATGGGAGAGGAATCCGAGAGGCCCCCGAGCAACTCGCATGGGGACTGGCCTTTCCTGAGGAAACCAGAGCGGGTCCCTGAGGTCCCCGTCGTAAGTCAAGAGCACCTGCCGCAACTCGAGAAAATCCAGGAGGTTCTCCCCTCCAGGCGAGATGAGGCCCATTTCCACTGAGGCGTCTCGAGGCTATTAACACCTAACCTCTGGAACTTCCAAAGGGTCCTTCACACCCTTGCTGCAACTCAAGAAGTTCCCCGACATACCCAACTCCACTCGAGAGGAAGCACGAGAGTCCCGCCCACATCCAGAGGAGCCCCGTTTCCGCCTCCTAGCTCGAGAGGAGGGATCCTTTCCCTGCGTGCTCTGGAAAGAATTCCCGGCGTTCCCTCCCATCTCAAGAGGAGGCGCTCTCCACAGGAAAGGGAGAGGAACTCCAGGTCCTGCCACCATTCCCACAGTCCCCCAGATGTCTCCGTCCATTCCAGGGAAACCTGTTTTCCCTGCACTGCGTCGACTTTCAAGCCGAGGATCGACTCACACCACGGTGGCACGTGGGACCGCCCTGTGGGAAAGCCTCGTGGGAAAGCCTCGTGGGAAAGCCTCGAGGGAAAGCCACAGATCCCTTGATCCACGCGAATGGAAGTGTGACACTGCTGCTACAGCTCGAGAGGAAAACGCACGTGCATGCCCCCACTCGAGTCGAGGACTGACTCCAATGGGGAGACTCCAGAAGTACCCCAAGATCCACGTAAGCACTGGAGAGGAATCCTCAGGTACCGGCACCCACTCCGCACAATATCTTAGGCCCCAGCTTCGACGGGAGAGGAATCCCGAGAGGTCCCCTGGCAACTCCCATAGGGACTGGCCTTTCCTGAGGCCACCAGAGCGGGTCCCTGAGGTCCCGTCGTAAGTCGAGAGCACCTGCTGCAACTCGAGAACATTCAGGACGTTCTCCCGTCCAGGCGAGATGCGGCCCATTTCCGCTGAGGTGTCTCGAGGCTAATCACACCTAACCTCTGGAATTTCCAAAGGGTCCTTCACACCCTTGCTGCAACTCAAGAAGTTCCCCGACATACCCGTCTCCACTCGAGAGGAAGCACGAAGCCCCACCCACATCGACAGTAGCCCCGTTTCCGCCTCCTACCTCGAGAGGAGGGATCCTTTCCCTGCGTGCTCGGAAAGAATTCCCGGCGTTTCCGTGGCATCTCAAGAGGAGGCGCTCTCCACAGGAAAGGTGAGACGAACTCCAGGTCGTGCCACCATTCCAGAGTTCCCCAGATGTCTGCGTCCATTCCAGGGAAACCTCTTTTCCCTGCACTGCCTCGACTTTCAAGCCGAGGATCGACTCACACCACGGTGACACGAGGGACAGCCCTGTGGGAAAGCCTCGTGGGAAGCCTCGTGGGAAAGCCTCGTGGGAAAGCCTCGATGGAAAGCACCTGATCCCTAAATCCACGTGAAGGGAAGCGTGACACTGCTGCTACAGCTCTGGAGGAAAGCGCACGTGCATGCCCCCACTCGAGACGAGGACTGATTCCCCTGGGGAGACTCCAGAAGTACGCCAATATCCATGTCTGCACTGGAGAGGAATCCTCAGGTTCCGGCACCGACTCCACACAAGGTCTTAGGCCCTGGCATCGATGGAGAGGAATCCCGACAGGCGCCCGAGCAACTCGCATGAGGACTGGCCTTTCCTGAGGCCACCAGAGCGGGTCCCTGAGGTCCCCGTCGTAAGTCGAGAGCACCTGCCGCAACTCGAGAACATCCAGGAGGTTCTCCCCTGCAGGCGAGATGAGGCCAATTTCTGCTGAGGCGTCTCGAGGCTAATCACACCTAAACTCTGGAACTTACAAAGGGTCCTTCACACCCTTGCTGCAACTCAAGAAGTTCCCCGACATACCCGTCTCCACTCGAGAGGAAGCACAAGAGTCCCGCCCACATACAGAGGAGCCCCGTTTCCATCTCCTAGCTCGATAGGAGGGATCCTTTTCCTGCGTGCTCCGGAAAGAATTCCAGGCGTTCCCGTCGCATCTCAAGAGCAGGCGCTCTCCACAGGAAAGGCGAGAGGAACTCCAGGGTCGTGCACCATTCCCAGAGTCCCCCAGATGTCTCAGTCCATTCCAGGGAAACCAGTTTTTCCTGCACTGCCTCGACTTTCAAGCCGAGGATCGACTCACACCACGGTGGCACGTGGGACAGCCCTGTGGGAAAGCCTCGTGGGAAAGCCTGCTGCGAAAACCTCGAGTTAAAGCCACAGATTTCTTCATCCACGCGAAGGGAAGCATGACACTGCTGCTACAGCTCGGGAGGAAAGTGCACGTGAATGACCTAAGTCGAGACGAGGACTGAATCCCCGGTGGAGGCTCCAGAAGTACCCCAAGATCCATGTCAGCACTGGAGAGGAATCCTCATGTTCCGGCACCGACTCCACACAAAGTGTTAGGCCCGGCATCGACGGGAGAGGAATCCGGAGAGGCCCCGAGCAATTCGCATGGGGACTGGCCTTTCCTGAGGCCACCAGAGCGGGTCCCTGAGGTCCCCGTCGTAAGTCGAGAGCACCAGCCGCAACACGAGAAAATCCAGGAGGTTCTCCCCTCCAGGCGAGATGAGGCCCATTTCCGCTGAGGCGTCTCGAGGCGAAACACACCTAACGTCGAGAACTTCCAAAGGGTCCTTCACACCCTTGCTTCAACTCAAGAAGTTCCCCGACATACCCGTCTCAACTCGAGAGGAAGCACGAGAGTCTCGACCACATCCAAGGAGCCCCGATTCCGCCACGTAGCTCGAGAGGAGGGATACTTTCCCTGTGTGGTCAGGAAAGAATTCCCGTCATTTCCCGTCGCATCTCAAGAGGAGGCGATATCCACAGGAAAAGCGAGAGGAACTTCACGGTCGTGCCACCATTCCCAGAGTCCCCCAGGTGTCTCAGTCCATTCCAGGGAAACCTGTTTTCCCTTCACTGCCTCGACTTTCAAGCCGAGGATCGACTCACACCACGGTGGCACTTGAAACAGCCCTGTGGGAAAGCCTCGTGGGAAAGCCTCGAGGGAAAGCCACAGATTCCTTGATCCACGCGAAGGGAAGCGCGACACTGCTGCTACAGCTCGGGAGGAAAGCGCACGTGCATGCCCCCACTCCAGACGAGGACTGACTTCCCTGGGGAGACTCCAGAAGTGCCCAAGATTCATGTCAGTACTGGAGCGGAATCCTCAGGTTCCGGCACCGACTCCACACAAGGTCTTAGGCCCGGCATCGACGGGAGAGAAATCCCGAAAGGCTCCCAAGCAACTCGAATGGGACTGGCCTTTCCTGAGGCCTCCAGAGGGGGTCCCTGTGGTCCGTCGCAAGTCGAGA
>NW_017208311.1:0-3989 GCF_001704415.2 Capra hircus | reverse complement strand
TTCGTCTTGCGCTTGGCCTTGGGCCTTGACTTGCCTTGACCTTGAACTTGAACCTTGACTTTGAACTTGAACTTGGGCTTGACCTTGACTTTCAACTTGAACTTGACCTTGAACTTGAACTTCAACTTTCCTTAACTTGACTTGAACTTGAACTTGAACTTGACTTTGACTTTTGAAACTTCTTGAACTTGAACTTGAACTTGACTTGACTTTGAACTTGACCTTGACTTGACTTGAACTTGTTGAACTTGAACTTGAAACTTCAACTTGAACTTGACCTTGAACTTGACTTGAACTTGAACTTGAACTTGAACTTGACCTTGACCTTTGAACTTGACTTGAACCTTGACTTGAACTTGAACTTGAACTTGAACTTGACTTCAATTGAACTTTGCTTGAACTTGAACTTGAACTTGACTTGAACTTCACTTTGAACTTGAACTTGACCTTGACTTGACCCTTGAACTTGACTTGACCTTGAAATTGACTTGAACTTGAACTTAAACTTCACCTTGATCTTGAGCTTGAACTTGAACTTGACCTTGACTTGAACTTGACCTTGACCTTGAACCTTGACCTTGACCAACAACGGGAGACCTCGAGATTTGCTCAGAGCACCGGAGGTCCAGAAGCAGGGCCCTGTATCTTCCCCTTTCCTTTGTGATCATTGCAAAGACATTCCTAGCTGATAGCGGGAGTGCCCCTGAAGAAGCAAGCAGTGGAGTGTGTTTGACACGACTGTGTGCCTTCCTGGCCTCAGCTCCACAAGGCGGCCTTTCCTCTCGAAGTAGGCCCCATGTCCCCTTGGGGAGGGTGTCATGCCTCTTTTCTCCTCACTGCCAAAGGGTGGAGCCAAGCTCGCTCTGTCAGAGGTACAAAAACAGCAATTGAATGGATTTTCAAGCTCTTGCTAGGCCTGCACCCTTTCAGGGCCCACTTTACTGAAACAGGTGCTCTGTGGCCCCTGGTTGGGTATGCAGGTTCACAAACAGGGTGAGATCCTGTCCAAGCCAAGAATTTTCCTGAAAGACCTAGGCCTCACTAGAGCTCTCCTCCAGAGCAAAGGGATAGAGGAGATGTATGGAGGAGTCTTTGCCTTTCCCTGTGAGTGGTGGGGCTACTCCCTACGGCCCCAAGCTCAGGGATAACTGCCTCTAAGAAAGGAATGGCAAGAAGCGCTATTCTTGGAGGTTGGGACAGGGAGTTCGCAGCATGTGGGGAAAGAAAGACTTCTTCGGGGAAGAAGAGGCAACCACCGGGGGGTGTGTTTGCAAGCCTCTATTTGGAAGGAACAGGTTTGCTTATACAACTCAAGACCTCCAGATCTGCTCAGAGGACTGAAGTTCCAGAGACAGGGCCATGTATCTCCCCTTCCCTTTGAGATCCTTGCAAAGACATTCCTAGCAGATCGTGGGAGTGCCCATGAAGAAGCAAGCAGCGGGAGTGTGCTTGACATCACTGGCTGCCTACCTGGGCTCAGCTCCTCAAGGGGCCTTTCTCTCCTGTAGGCCCTATGTCCCCTTTGGGAGAGGGTGGTGCCCTCTTCCCTCCACACTGCCAAAGGGTGGAGGTGGAGCAAACTCGTTCTCTCCGAGGTAAAAAAAAAAAAAGACAAATTGGATGGATTTTTTAAGCTCTATGCTGCACCCCTCCAGGACCCACTCGAGCAAAACAGGTGCCTGTGGCCCCTAGGTCGGGTATGCAGGTTCACACACTGGGTGGGATCCCGTCAAAGCCAAGAATTTTCCTGACAGACCTAGGCTCACTAGAGCTCTCCTCCAGAGAGGAAGGGGACAGAAAAGACGTGTGTGTGGAGGTGGCTCTGCCTTTCCAGGTCCCAATCTCAGGGATAACTGCCCCTAAGAAAGGAACTGCTGCTGCTGCTGCTGCTAAGTTGCTTCAGTCGTGTTCGACTCTGTGCGACGCCATAGACGGTAGCCCACTAGGCTCCCCCGTCCCTGGATTCTCCAGGCAAGAACAGTAAGTGGGTTGCCATTGCCTTCTCCAATGCATGAAAGTGAAAATGAAAGTGCAGTCGCTCAGTCGTGTCCGACCCTCAGCGACCCCACGACTGCAGCCTACCAGGCTTCTCCGTCCATAGGATTTTCTGAAAGGAACTGCAAGAAGCGCTTTTCCAGGAGGCTGGGAAAGGGAGTTCGCAGGATGTGGGGAAAGAGAGCCTCCTTCGGGGAAGAATAGGCGGCCACTTGTTTTGTGTTGCAAACCTCTATTTGGAAGGAACAGGTTAGCTTATACAAAGGGAGACCTCCAGATCTGCTCAGAGGACCAAAGTTGCAGAGGCAGGTCGGTGTATTTTCCCTTCACTTTGCGATCCTTGCAAGACATTCTTGCTGATAGATGATTCAGCAAGGGCCTTTGAGACTGTTGTTTTCTTTCCTAGGTTCAAAGATTCCTTCAGTTCCTAATATAGATATCCTAGAAATTATCTGACATCCGTGAAAATCTGATATGTCCTGGTCAAATGCTGTCAGTTATAATTCAGTTATCATATTAAAGCATTTCAAGTCGCAGCAGTGACCAGATTACATTGTCAATTTCTATTTAATCAGGTTTTAACCATGTCCTCTATGGTTTCACACTGATGCCTTTGCAGAAATACTGCTACTTCAAGATATATGGAATATACTTTTTTTAAGCTTACCGATAATTTGTTTGTTGTTTGTTTGTCTTCTGGTAAGCTGGTACCAGATGGAATTTAGTCTCCTCTCTAGGTTAAGAGAACAAAGTTTTCTTAGAATGCAATTTTTGATAACAGACTATGGATTTCTTTACCTTTCATTGATTTATAATTGTTTTTCATCATCTGTTTTTTTACTTCGGTAAAGTAAATAAGCCTTATTTAAGATTTTGGTACATGTAGGATGGACTAAGCTTTCCCCACTCTTGCAAGTTCCCTTAACCCTTCAGATTCTTCTCGTGGGACCAAGATCTCACTTTCCTCCAGAGGGACAATCCAAGCTTTTTATTAGTTGATCTGCCCCTGACATCAGAGTCCATTTGAGCACGAGTTGGCTATAATTTAGGCATGAAACTATGACTACATAAAGAAAAGGTGACTTTATGATTCAGGGATGGCCATGATATGCCTTGCACTTCAGAGAAAATGGGTTAAAATGATTTTTTTTTCTTCAAAACTGCACAGCCAGTTCTTTCAGCATATGCAATTGAAAACATCTAGTCATTAGGTCAGTTTTCATTCCAATCCCAAAGAAAGGCATGACAAAGAATATTCAAGCTGCTGCACAATTGCACTCATCTCACACACTAGTAAAAGTAATGCTCAAAATTCTCCAAGTTCACATGAACTGTGAACTTCCAAATGTTCAAGAGGATTTAAAACATGCAGAGAAACCAGAGATCAAACTGCCAACATCCACTGGATCATTGAAAAAGCAAGAGAGTTCCAGAAAAAAAGACATCTATTTCTGCTTTATTGACTATGCCAAAGCCTTTGACTGTGTGGATCACAATAAACTGGGGAAAATTCTGAAAGAGATGGGAATACCAGACCACCTGACCTGTCTCTTGAGAAACCTGTATGCAGGTCAGGAAGAAACAGTTCGAACTGGACATGGAACAACAGACTGGTTCTAAATAGGAAAAGGAATATGTCAAGGCAGTGTATTGTCACCCTGCTTATTTAACTTATATGCAGAGTACATCATGAGAAACACTGGGCTGGAGGAAGCACACGCTGGAATCCAGATTGCTGCGAGAAATATCAAGAATCTCAGATATGCAGATGACACCACCCTTTATGGCAGAAAGTGAAGAAGAACTAAAGAGTCTCCTGATGAAAGTGAAAGAGGAGAGTGAAAAAGTTAGCTTAAAGCTCAGCATTCAGAAAACTAAAATCATTGCATCCAGTCTCATCAACTTCATGGCAAATAGATGGAAAACATTGGAAACAGCAGCAGACTTTTTGGGGGGCTTGGAAATCACTGCAGTGATGTCTGCCTCCATGAACT
>NW_017208310.1:0-3991 GCF_001704415.2 Capra hircus | reverse complement strand
AGATGGTGGCAAATTCCTTGTCTGGAATTTTAATGGCCTTCCGTGAAAACCAAGCTATTCAGCCCTCTTCCTCCACTTAATCTTCTTATTACACTATAGTTTCTTAACCTAATCTTACATTATAAACAAACAAGTCTTTTCCACGCCAACGCCGTCCCCCTTCGAATTCCCTGGATCCACCGGGGCTGGACCCTGGCAAGCGCCTCCACTTGAGATGCGACGGGAACGCGGGGAATTCTTTCCCCACCACGCAGGAAAAGGATCCCTCCTCTCGAGCTAGGAGGCGGAAACGGGGCTCCTCTGGATGTGGGCGGGACTCTCGTGCTTCCTCTCGAGTGGAGACGGGTATGTCAGAGAACTTCTTGAGTTGCAGCAAGGGTGTGAAGGACCCTTTGGAAGTTCCAGATGTTAGATGTGATTAGCCTCGAGACGCCTCAGCGGAAATGGGCCTCATTTCGCCTGGAGGGGAGAACCTCCTGGATTTTCTCGAGTTGCGGCAGGTGCTCTCGACTTACGACGGGGACCTCAGGGACCCGCTCTGGTGGCCTCAGGAAAGTCCAGTCCCCCATGCGAGTTGCTCGGGGGCCTCTCGGGATTCCTCTCCATCGATGCCGGGGCCCTAGATCTTGTGTGGAATCGGTGCCGTAACCTGAGCATTCCTCTCCAGTGCTGACATGGATCTTGGGGTACTTCTGGAGTCTGCCCAAGGGAGTCAGTCCTCGTCTCGAGAGGGGGCATGCACGTGCGCTTTCCTCCGAGCTGTAGCAGCAGTGTCGCGCTTCCCTTCCCGTGGATAAAGGGATCTGTGGCTTTCCCTCGAGGCTTTCCCACAGGGCTGTCCCACGTGCCACCGTGGTGTGAGTCGATCCTCGGCTTGAAAGTCGAAACAGTGCAGGGAAAACAGGTTTCCCTGGAATGGACTGAGACATCTGGAGGACTCTGGGAATGGTGGCACGACCCTGGAGTTCCTCTCACCTTTCCTGTGGAGAGTGCCTCCTCTTAAGATGCGACAGGAACGCCGGGAATTCTTTCCCGAAAACGCAGGGAAAGGAACCCGTCTCTCGAGCAAGGAGGCGGAAACGGGGCTCCTCTGGATGTGGGCGGGACTCTCGTGCTTCCTCTCGAGTGGAGACGGGTATGTCGGGGAACTTTTAGAGTTGCAGCAAGGGTGTGAAGGACCCGTTGGAAGTTCCAGAAGTTAGGTGTGATTAGCCTCGAGACGCCTCAGCGGAAATGGGCCTCATCTCGCCTGGAGGGGAGAACCTCCTGGATTTTCTCGAGTTGCGGCAGGTGCTCTCGACTTACGACGGGGACCTCAGGGACCTGCTCTGGTGGCCTCAGAAAGGCCAATCCCCATGCGAGTTGCTCAGGGCCTCTCGGGATCCTCTCCCGTCGATGCTGGGGCTTAAGACCATGTGTGGAGTCGGTGTCGAAACCTGTGGATTCCTCTCCAGTGCTGACATGGATCTTGGGGTACTTCTGGTCTCCCCAGGGGGACTCAGTCCTCGTCTCGAGTGGGGGCATCCAAGTGCGCTTTCCTCCCGAGCTGTAGCAGCAGTGTCACGCTTTCCTTCGCATGGATCAAGGGATCTGTGGCTTTCCTTCGAGGCTTTCCCACGAGGATTTCCCACAGAGACTTTCCCAAAGGACTGTCCCACGTGCCACCGTGTTGTGAGTCGATCCTCGGCTTGAAAGTCGAAACAGTGCAGGGAAAACAGGTTTCCCTGGAATGGACTGAGACATCTGGGGGATTCTGGGAATGTGCCTCGATCCTGGAGTTCCTCTCGCCTTTCCTGTGGAGAGCGCCTCCTCTTGAGATGCGACGGGAACGCCGGAATTCTTTCCCGACCCCGCAGGGAAAGGATCCCTCCTCTCGAGCTAGGAGGCGGAAACGGGGCTCCTCTGGATGTGGGCGGGACTCTCGTGCTTCCTCTCGAGTGGAGACGGGTATGTCGGGGAACTTCTTGAGTTGCAGCAAGGGTGTGAAGGACCCTTTCGAAGTTCCAGAGCTTAGTGTGATTAGCCTCGAGACGCCTAGGCGGAAATGGGCCTCATCTCGCCTGGAGGGGAGAACCTCCTGGATTTTCTCGAGTTGCGGCAGGTGCTCTCGACTTACGACGGGGACCTCAGGGACCCTCTCTGGTGGCCTCAGGAAAGGCCAGTCCCCATGCGAGGTGCTCGGGGCCTCTCGGGATTCCTCTCCCGTCGATGCCGGGGCCTAAGACCTTGCTTGGAGTCGGGTGCCGGAACGTGAGGATTCCTCTCCAGTGCTGACATGGATCTTGGGCTACTTCTGTAGTCTCCCCAGGGAGTCAGTCCTCGTCTCGAGTGGGGGCATGCACGTGCCGCTTTCCTCCCGAGCTGTAGCAGCAGTGTCAGCTTCCCTTTCGAGTCGGATACAAGGGATCTGCGGCTTTCCCTCGAGGCTTTCCCACGAGTCTTTCCCACGAGGCTTTCCCACAGGGACTGTCCCACGTGCCACCGTGGTGTGAGTCGATCCTCGGCTTGAAAGTCGAGGCAGTGCAGGGAAAACAGGTTTCCCTGGAATGGACTGAGACATCTGGGGACTCTGGAATGGTGGCACGACCCTGGAGTTCCTCTCGCCTTTCCTGTGAGAGCGCCTCCTCTTGAGAAGCGACGGGAACGCTGGGAATTCTTTCCCGACCACGCAGGCGAAAGGATCCCTCCTCTCGAGCTAGGAGCGGAAACGGGGCTCCTCTGGATGTGGGCGGGACTCTCGTGCTTCCTCTCGAGTGTAAACGGGTATGTCGGGGAACTTCTTGAGTTGCAGCAAGGGGTGTGAAGGACCCTTTGGAAGATCCAGACGTTAGATGTGATTAGCCTTGAGACGCCTCAGCGGAAATGGGCCTCATCTCGCCTGGAGGGAGAACCTCCTGGATTTTCTCTAGTTGCGGCAGGTGCTTTCGACTTACGATGGGGACCTCAGAGACCCGCTCTGGTTGCCTCAGGAGAGGCCAGTCCCCATGCGAGTTGCTCGGGGCCTCTCGGGATTCCTCTCCCCTCGATGCCGGGGCCTAAGACCTTGAGTGGAGTCGGTGCCGAAACCTGTGGATTCCTCTCCAGTGCTGACATGGAACTTGGGGTACTTCTGGAGCCTCCCCAGGGAGTCAGTCCTCGTCTCGAGTGGGGGCATGCAGGTGCTCTTTCCTCCCGAGCTGTAGCAGCAGTGTCACGCTTCCCTTCGCGTGGATCAAGGCATCAGGGCTTTCCCTTGAGGCTTTCCCACAGGACTGTCCCACGTGCCACCGTGGTGTGAGTCGATCCTCGGCTTCAAAGTCGAGGCAGTGCAGGGAAAACAGGTTTCCCTGGAATGGACTGAGACATCTGGGGGACTCTGCGAATGTGGCACGACCCTGGAGTTCCTCTCGCCTTTCCTGTGGAGAGCGCCTCCTCTTGAGATGCGACGGGAACGCCGGGAATTCTTTCCCGACACGCAGCGAAAGGATCCCTCCTCTCGAGCTAGGAGGCGGAAACGGGGCTCCTCTGGATGTGGGCGGACTCTCGTGCTTCCTCTCGAGTGGAGACGGGTATGTCGGGGAACTTCTTGAGTTGCAGCAAGGGTGTGAAGGACCCTTTGGAAGTTCCAGAGTTAGGTGTGATTAGCCTCGAGACGCCTCAGCGGAAATGGGCCTCATCTCACCTGGAGGGGAGAACCTCCTGAATTTTCTCGAGTTGCGGCAGGTGCTCTCGACTTACGAAGGGGACCTGATGGACCCGCCGCTGGTGGCCTCATGAAAGGCCAGTCCCCATGGAGTTGCTCGGGGGCCTCTCGGGATTCCTCTTCCCTCGATGCCGGGGCCTAAGATCTTGTGTGGAGTCGGTGCTGGAACCTGAGGATTCCTCTCCAGTGCTGACATGGATCTTGGGGTACTTCTGGAGTCTCCCCAGGGGAGTCAGTCCTCGTCTCGAGTGGGGGCATGCACGTGCGCTCCCGAGCTGTAGCAGGAGTGTCACGCTTCCCTTCTTGTGG
>NW_017208309.1:0-3991 GCF_001704415.2 Capra hircus | reverse complement strand
GCGGTCCCTGACGTCCGCGTCGTAAGTCGAGAGCACCTGCCGCAACTCGAGAAAATCCAGGAGGTTCTCCCTCCAGGCGAGATGAGGCCCATTTCGCTGAGGCGTCTCGAGGCTAATCACACCTAAACTGGAACTTCCAAAGGTCCTTCACACCTTTGCTGCAACTCAAGAAGTTCCGCCACATTCCCGTCTCCACTCGAGAGGAAGCACGAGAGTCCCGCCTACATCCACAGGAGCCCCGTTTCCGCCTCCTAGCTCGAGAGGAGGGATCCTTTCCTGCGTGGTCGGGAAAGAATTCCGGCGTTCCCGTCGCATCTTAAGAGGAGGCGCTCTCCACAGGAAAGGCGAGAGAACTCCAGGTTCGTGCCACCATTCCCAGAGTATCCCAGATGTCTCAGTCCATTCCAGGGAAACCTGTTTTCCCTGCACTGCCTCGACTTTCAAGCCGAGGATCCACTCACAACGGTGGCACGTGGGACAGCCCTGTGGGAAAGCCTCGTGGGAATCCTCGAGAAAGCCACAGATCCATTGATCCACGCGAGGGAAGCGTGACACTGCTGCTACAGCTGGAGGAAGCGCACGTGCATGCCCCACTCGAGACGAGGACTGACTCCCTGGGGAACTCCAGAATTACCCCAAGATCCATGTCAGCACTGGAGAGGAATCCTCAGGTTCCGCCAACTCCACACAAGATCTTAGGCCCCGGCATCGATGGGAGAGGAATTCCGAGAGCCCCCGAGCAACTCGCATGGGGACTGGCCTTTCCTGAGGCCACCAGAGCGGGTCCCTGAGTCCCGTCGTAAGTCGAGAGCACCTGCCGAACTCGAGAAAATCCAGGAGGTTCTCCCTCCAGGGGAGTTGAGGCCCATTTCCGATGAGGCGTCTCGAGCTAATCACACCTAACTCTGAAACTTCCAAAGGGTCGTTCCCACCCTGGTTGCAACTCGAAAAGTTACCCGACATACCCGTCTCCACTCGAGAGGAAGCACGAGAGTTCCGCCCACATCCAGAGGAGCCCCGTTTCCGCCTCCTAGCTCGAGAGGATGGATCCTTTCCCTGCGTGGTCGGGAAAGAATTCCGGCGTTCCCGTCGCATCTCAAGAGGAGGCGCTCTCCACAGGAAAGGCGAGAGGAACTCCAGGTTGGTGCCACCATTCCCAGAGTCCCCCAGATGTCTCAGTCCATTCCAGGGAAACCTGTTTTCCCTGCACTGCCTCGACTTTCAAACCGAGGATCGAGACACACCATGGTGGCACCTGGGACAGCCCTGTGGGAAAGCCTCTTGGGAAAGCCTCGAGGGAAAGCCAAAGATCCTTGATCCAAGCGAAGGGAAGCATGACATTGCTGCTACAGCTCGGGAGGAAAGCGAACGTGCATGCCCTCACTCGAGACGAGGACTGACTCCCCTGGGGAGACTCCAGAAGTACCCAAAGATTCATGTCAGCACTGGTGAGGAATCCTCAGGTTCCGGCAGCGACTCCACACAAGGCCTTAATCCCCGGCATCGAAGGGAGAGGAATCCCGAGAGGTCCCGAGCAACTCGCATGGGGACTGGCCTTTCCTGAGGCCACCAGAGCGGGTCCCTGAGGTCCCCTTCGTAAGTCGAGAGCACCTGCCGCAACTCGAGAATATCCAGGAGGTTCTCCCCCCCAGGCGAGATGAGGCCCATTTCCACTGAGGCGTCTACAGGCTAATCACACCTAACCTCTGGAACTTCCAAGGGTCCTTCACACCCTTGCTGCAACTCAAGAAGTTCCCCGACATCCTACTCTACACTCGAGAGGAAGCACGAGAGTTCCGCCCACATCCAGAGGAGTCCGGTTCCGCTTCCTAGCTCGAGAGGAGGGATCCTTTCCCTGTGTGGTCGGGAAAGAATTCCGGCGTTCCTTTCGCATCTCAAGAGCAGGCGCTCTCCACAGGAAAGGCGAGAGGAACTCCAGGGTCGTGCCACCATTCCCAGAGTCCCCAGATGTCTCAGTCCATTCCAGGGAAACTTGTTTCCCTGCACTGCCTGGACTTTCAACCCGAGAATCGACTCACACCACGGTGGCACGTGGGAGAGCCCTGTGGAAAGATTGTGGGAAAGCCTCGTGGAAATCCTCGTGGGAAAGCCTCGAAAGCCTCGAGAAGCACAGATCCTTGATCCACGCGAAGGGAAGCGTGACACTGCTGCTACAGCTCGGAGGAAAGCGCACGTGCATGCCCCACTCGAGACGAGGACTGACTCCCCTGGGACTCCAGAAGTACCCAAATTCCATGTCAGCACTGGAGAGGAATCCTCAGGTTCCGGCACCGACTCCACACAAGTCTTAGGCCCGGCATCGACGGGAGAGGAATCCCGAGAGGCCCCGAGCAACTCGCCTGGGGACTGGCCTTTCCTGAGGCCACCAGAGCGGTCCCTGAGGTCCCGTCGTAAGTCGAGAGCACCTGCCGCAACTCGAGAAAATCCAGGAGGTTCTCCCCTCCAGGCGAGATGAGGCCCATTTCCGCTGAGGCGTATCGAGGCTAATCACACCTAACTCTGGAAATTCCAAAGGGTCCTTCACACCCTTGCTGCAACTCAAGAAGTTCCCCGACACCGTCTCCACTCGAGAGGAAGCACGAGAGTCCGCCCACATCCAGAGGAGCCCCGTTTCCGCCTCCTAGCTGGAGAGGAGGGATCCTTTCCCTGCGTGGTCGGGAAAGAATTCCCGGCGTTCCCGTCGCATCTCAAGAGGAGGCGCTCTCCACAGGAAAGGCGAGAGGAACTCAGGGTCGGGCCACCATTCCCAGAGTCCCCCAGATGTCTCAGTCCATTCCAGGGAAACTCTTCCCTGCACTGCCTCGACTTTCAAGCCGAGGATCGACTCCCACCGGTGGCCGTGGGACAGCCCTGTGGAAAGCCTCGTGGGAAAACTCGTTGGAAAGCCTCGAGGAAAGCCACAGATCCCTTGATCCACGCGAAGTGAAGCGTGACACTGCTGCTACAGCTCGGAGGAAAGCGCACGTGCATGCCCCCACTCGAGACGAGGACTGACTCCCCTGGGGAGACTCCAGAAGTACCCCAAGATCCATGTCAGCACTGGAGAGGAATCCTCAGCTTCCGCGACCGACTCCACACAAGGTCTTAGGCCGGGGTCCAGCCCCGGTGGATCCTGGGAATTCGAAGGGTGGACGGCGTTGGCGTGGAAAGACTTGTTTATTTATTAATGTAAGATTAGATTAGGAAACTATAGCGTAGTAAGAAGATTAAGTGGAGGAAGAGGGCTGAATAGCTTGGTTTACGCGGACGGCCAATAAATTTCCAGACAAGGAATTTGCACCACCTACGTTGGGCCACCGGCGCCCGCTTGAATATCTAAGGGTGCCTCGCCTTAAGTTCCCTTTCGTGCGGGTCTTAATAGCCAGGCAAGTAAGTAGACCTGGCGACCCTCCGCACTCCAGGTGGAAATTCAGCCTGAAGTTATAGTAAGGAGCAGAGAGAGGAAAGGTAGAGAAGAAGAAGGAGAGAGAAGACACGGGGGAGCCAGAGTCCCAAGAAACCAGGCTGAGAGACTAGTTCGAGAAGCTGGTCTGAGAAACTGGTCCCCGGCCCCTGGCCTCCTCCTTTATTGTTCAGAAGCCTTTTATAACTTTTGATAAAACATGGAGATCAATGGATAACACAAATTATGTAGTGTTCGCAACCCAGATTCATTCTGTATATCATTTTGTATACAAAAGGTCTCAGGTGATTTACGTTATCTTCTGCCAAGAGGCTTGTTAACACTTTTTGGCTCTCTTCCTTTGAATGTTAATTTTGTTTCCCTGAATTTTTTCTTTAATCTGCATCTCTTTAAAGCATTAAAATTACACTCTATAGAAAAGGTCAGTGGGTTATAACAAAGAAGTACTTAACTCAAAGATCTAATGTTGGCTAATACCAGGTCTACTACTTGTTTTTCTATATACCAACTATATCTAAAATAAAGGATATGAAAATTTGGCAGCAAGCATTGACCCAAAAAATGAAA
>NW_017208308.1:0-3992 GCF_001704415.2 Capra hircus | reverse complement strand
ATGCTTACCCACTGGACCACCAGGAAAGGCCCTGTGACATGCTGTAAGTGCCTGCTTTTACACCTCATATCAAAAAGACACATTGTTTGATGGGAACATATCAGCATCCAGGGTTGCAAAGATTGGACGCTTCAAGAACGTCTTCATCCACACTGGCAAATACAAGCAGGTGTTTATCACAATGCAGTGCCATTCCATGTGCTTCTTCATTGATTACTCATTGAATGTATCCAATAGATGATCATCATCTACTGTTTCAGTGCAGTGACACCTCGAGTTATTCTTCATGCACCCTGGGTCAAACACATCCAGTTGTGTATCTCCATCCAGTGTTTCACTGCTGCGACATGCTTTCAGTGTGTCTTCATCCACCCCTGGTCAAACATACTAAGTAGCTTATTATCCACACTTCAGAGAGGAGGTTCAGCCACATCTTTCTCCACCCCAGGTAAAATAGCCTCACCAGCTTATCACTTGCTGCTTTTCACTGCTGTCACAAGTTCAAGTGCATCTTTATCAAACACACCAGGAGTTTATCACCATCCCGCCCTTCCAAGCTGTGACACAAACTGCTGTATCATCCAGACTGGAAAAATACATCCAGTACTTTACTAAAGTCAGTGTTTCAGTGCAATGCGTGATTCAAGTGCCTATTCATCCACTCTCTGGAAAAAACACACTCTGTAGTTTATCACCATGCAGTGCTCAGTGCCTTGACGTAGGACATGCTCCGAAAGCTTCTTTGTCCACCTGGTGTGAAATGCTCAATAGTTTTTCAACATCTATATTTCAGTACTGTGAATCGCTGCATCTGCTCCTTTGTCAATCCTGGCCCGTCACTCCTTGGGGTTTACCACCCTCAGAGTTTCAGTGCTGTGATATGCTTCATGTGCTTCATCTTCTGCTGTAGAACATACTCATTAGTGTATCACCATCCAGTATTCAGTACAGGGATATGCTTCAAGTGCTTAACAGTCCACATCAGTTGGACATTCCAGCATTTTATCATTAGCCAAGGTTTCAGGGCCGTAAGTGGTGGCATATAGTAGGCGCTTCCCCAGAGGTGAAACTCAGCAACTGTTTCATCACCATTTATTCTATCAGTGCTGTGACATACTACAGTCCTTCCTTAACTCTGGGTTAATACACACATCCGTTCTTTCAGTGCTGATTAATGCACAAAATGCTTCCTCAACGATCCTGTTTCAAATACATACAGTAGTTTATCAACATCCAGTGTTTAAGTGGTGTGACACACTTCAGATGCTTCTTTATTTACCTGATGATGTTTTTTCAGTTGTACAGTTATGTCCTGCACTTTGAAACCCATGAACTACAGCACACCAGGCTTCCCTGTCCTTCACTATCTCCTGGAATTTGCTCAAATTCGTGCCCATTGAGACAGCTATGCCAGCAGTCAACCGTCTTATTCTCTGTCACACCCATCCCCACCTGCTTCCAATCTTACTCAGCATTAGTCTTGTCTAATGATTTGGCTCTTTGCATCAGGTGGCCAAAGTATTGTAACTTCAGCATCAATCCTTCCAATGAGTAGTCAGTGTTGATTTCCTTTAGGACTGACTGCTTTTGATCCCTTTGCAGTTCAAGGGACTCAAGAGTCTTCTCCAGCACTACAGCTCTAAAACATTGATTATTTGGCATTCCACCCTCTTTATAGTTCAGATCCCACATCCATGCACGGCTATTGGAAAAACCACACCTTGACTTTTGCCAGCAAAGGGATGTCTCTGGTTTCATCTGCTGCCTAGGTTTGTCATAGCTTTTTCCTGCAAGAAACAAGAGTCTTTTAAATTCATGTTTGCAGTCACCATGCACAGTGATTTTGGAACTCATGACAATAAAAAATCTTTCACAGATTCCATTGTGTCCTGATTTATTTGCTATCAAAGGTGGGACTGGATGACATGCTCTTAATTTATTGAATGTCGAGGTTTAAGTCAGCTTTGTAAATCTCCACTTTCATCTCAGCAAAGAGCTCTAATCCCTCATCTGCTTTCTGTCATGTGCATGTCTGAGTTTATTTTATATTTTCTCCCAGCAATTTTGATTCCAGTTTTTGCGCTTCATCCAGTCTGACATTTTGCGTGATATACTGCTGCATGTAAGTTAAATAAGCGGCGTGACAACAAGACAGCCTTGACATACTCCATTACCAATTCTGAACAACTCCATTGTTCCTGTCTGATTCTGTTACCTCGTGACCTGCATACAGGTTTCTCAGGAGCCAGGTAAAGTGGGTCCAGTATACCCATCTCTTTAAGAATTTTCCACAGTTTCTGTGACCCCCACAGTCAAAGGCTTTAGCATAGTGAATGAAGTAGAAGTAGATCATTTTCTGGAATTCCCTGCTTTTTCTATGATCCAATGAACGTTGGCAATTTGATCTCTGGTTCCTCTGCCTTTCGTAATCCAATTTGTACATTTGAAAGTTCTCAGTTCACATATTGTTGAAACCTAGATGGAGGCATTTTGAGCATTACCTTGCCAGCATATGAAATGAGAACGACTGGCAGTAGTTTGAGCATGCCTTCACAATGCCCCTTTTTGGGCATCAGAGTGAATCTGACCTTTTCCTGTCCTGTGGTCATTGATGAGTTTTCCAAATTTCCTGCACATTGAGTGCAGCATTTTAACAGCATTATCTTTTGCAATTTGAAATAGCTGAGCTTCAAGTCTATCATCTCGACTAGCATTGTTTTGGTAATTCTTCCTAAGACCCACTTGACTTCACACCCCAGGTTGTCTGTTCTACGTGAGTGATCACACCGTTATGTTATATAGGTGATTAAGCAGACAAGGCGATGGCACCCCACTCCAATATTCTTGCCTGGAAAAATCCCATGGACAGAGGAGCCTGGTAGTGTACTGTCCGTGGGGTCACGAAGACCTGGACATGAGAGAAGCCATAGCAGCAGCAGCAGCAGCAGCAGCAGCAGCAGAAGCAGCAGCAGCAGCAGCAGCAGCAGCAGCAGCAGCAGGTGATTAAGACCTTTCTCTGGTACAGCTCTTCTCTTATGCTCTTGCCAGCCACTTCATCACATTTTTCTCCTTCTGCTAGTTTCATACCACTTCTGTCCTTGATTGTGCCCATGTTTGCATGAAACATTCCCTGGGAGTCTCTCAGTTTCCTTGGCAAGATTTCTAGTCTCTCCTGTTCTATTGTTCCCTCTATTTTTTATTGGCATTAAATGCACACAATATTATATCCCCATACAGTGTTTAGTTTAGATATGCTTCAAGTGTTTTTTAATCCACTCCAGAAGAATTAATGTGACAGCTATCACCATCCATTTTTTCTGTATTGTGACATGTTTTGAGCCTCCTCCATCCCCTCCAGGTAAAACACATCCTGTAAATTACCATCACTCGTTGATGCTGTGCTATTGCCCAGCTTGAAGTGTCCCTTTGTCTCATTTAGTCAAACACTCCCTGTCGTTTACCACTATCCAGTGTTCCAGTACTGTGGCATGCCTCATGGACTTCTTTATCCTCTCCAGATAAAATATGGTAGGTAGCTTATCACAAGTCCTGTTTCGGTTCTGTGATGAGTTTTAAAGTCCTTCTTTTAGTCCATTCTAGGTAAAACACATTCAGAAGTTTGCCATGGTCCCATGTTTTTAATCTGGCCATGCTTTCAGTTTTCTCTCATTCAACATGTATCAAAACAAACCCATAGTTTATCACCATCCAGTATTTCAATGCTGTTTCCTGCTCAACTGCTTCTTCATTCTCTGCAGAAAAATACATAACCAATAATTTATCACAATCCAGTGTGTTAATTCTGGTATATGCTTCAAAAGATCCTTTTGTCCACTCAAGGTTGAGCACACTCTTAGTTTATCACCATCCATTGATTCAGGGCTACCACATACTTTCATTGATTTTTCAACTACCACAGCTCATCATACACAATGATTTACCATGATCCAGTTTCCAGTGTTGTGACACGCTCCTTGTGCTTCTTTCTATAT
>NW_017208307.1:0-3992 GCF_001704415.2 Capra hircus | reverse complement strand
TGGGTACTTCTGGAGTCTCTCCAGGGTAGTCAGTCCTCGTATCGAGTGGGGCATGCACGTGCCGCTTTCCTTCCGAGATGTAGCAGCAGTGTCACACTTCCGTTCGCGTTGAATCAAAGCAACTGTGGCTTCCCTCGAGGCTTTCCCACGAGGCTTTCTCAGGCTTTCCCACGAGGCTTTCCCACAGGGCTGTCCCACGTGCCACAGTTGTGTGAGTCGATCCTCGGCTTGAAAGTAGAGCAGGCAGTGCAGGGAAAACAGGTGTCCCTGGAATGGACTGGGACATCTGGGGGACTTAGGGAATGGTGGCACGTCCCTGGAGTTCCTCTCGCCTTTCCTGTGGAGATCGCCTCCTCTTGAGATGCACCGGAAACACTGGGAACTCTTTCCCGATCACTGATGGAAAGGATCCCTCCTCTCGAGCTAGGAGGCGGAAACGGGGCTCCTCTGAATTTGGGCGGGACTCTCGTGCTTCCTCTCGAGTGGAGACGGGTATGTTGGGATCTTCTTGAGTTGCAGCAAGGGTGTGAAGGACCCTTTGTAAAGTTCCAGAGGTTAGGGTGATTAGCCTTGAGACACCTCAGCGGAAATGGTCCTTATCTCGCCTGGAAGGGAGAACCTCCTGGATTTTCTCGAGTTGTGGCAGGTGCTCTCGACTAACGACGGGGACCTCAGGGACCCGCTCTGGTGGCCTCAGGAAAGGCCAGTCCCCATGCAAGTTGCTCGGGGGCCTCTCGGGATTCCTCTCCCTTCGATGCCAGGCCTAAGACCTTGTTTGGAGTCGGTGCCGGAACCTGAGGATTCCTCTCCAGTGCTGACATGGATCCTGGGGTACTTCTGGAGTCTCCCCAGGGGAGTCACTCGTCGTCTCGAGTGCGGGTATGCACGTGCGCTTACCTCCCGAGCTGTAACAGCAGTGTCACGCTTCCGTCGCGTGGATCAAGGGATCTGTGGCTTTCCCTCGAGGCTTTCCCACGAGGCCTTCCCACAGGGGCTGTCCCACGTGCCACCGAGGTGTGAGTCGATCCTCGGCTTGAAAGTCGAGGCAGTGCAGGGAAAACAGGTTTCCCTGGAATGGACTGACACATCTGGGGGACTCTGGGAATGTGGCACAACCCGGGAGTTCCTCTCGCCTTTCCTGTGGAGAGCGCCTCCACTTGAGGTGTGACGGGAACGCCGGGAATTCTTTCCCGACCACGCAGGGAAAGGATCCCTCCTCTCGAGTTAGGAGGCGGAAACGGGGCTCCTCTGGATGTGGGCGGGACTCTCGTGCTTCCTCTCGAGTGTAGTCGGGTATGTCGGGGAACTTCTTGAGTTGCAGCAAGGGTGTGAAGGACCCTTTGGAAGTTCCAGAGTTTAGGTGTGATTAGCCTCGAGACGCCTCAGCGGAAATGGGCCTCATCTCGCCTGGAGGGGAGAACCTCCTGGATTTTCTCGAGTTGCGGCAGGTGCTCTCGACTTACGACGGGGACCTCAGGGACCCGCTCTGGTGGCCTCAGGCAAGGCCAGTCCCCATGCGAGTTGCTCGGGGGCCTCTCGGATTCCTCTCCAGTGGATGCCGGGCCTAAGATCTTGTGTGGAGTAGGTGCCGGAACCTGAGCATTCCTCTCAAGTGCTGAGATGGATCTTGGGGTACTTCTGGAGTCTCCCCAGGGGAGTCAGTCGTCGTCTCGAGTGGGGGAATGCACGTGCGCTTTCCTCCCGAGCGAAGCAGCAGTGTCACGCTTCCCTTTGCGTGGATCAAGGGATCAGGGGCTTTCCCTCGAGGCTTTCCCACAGGGCTTTCCCACGAGGCTTCCCCACAGGCTGTCCCACGTGCCACCGTGGTGTGAGTCGATCCTCCCTTGAAAGTCGAGGCAGTGCAGGGAAAAACAGGTTTCCCTGCAATGGCCTGAGAAATCAGGGGGACTCTGGGAATGGGGCCTGATCCTGGAGTTCCTCTCGTCTTTCCTGGAGAGCGCCTCCTCTTGAGATGCGACAGGAATGCTAGGAATTCTTTCCCGACCACGCAGGGAAAGGATCCCTCCTCTCGAGCTAGCAGTCGGAAACGGGGCCACTCTGGAAATGGGCGGGACTCTCATGTTACTCTTGAGTGGAGACCGGTATGTCGGGGAACTTCTTGAGTTGCAGCAAGGGTGTGAAGGACCCTTTGGAAGTTCCAGATGTTAGATGTGATTAGCCTCGAGACGCCTCAGCGGAAATGGGCCTCATCTCGCCTGGAGGGAGAACCTCCTGGATTTTCTCGAGTTGCGGCAGGTGCTCTCAACTTACGACGGGGACCTCAGGGACCCGCTCTGGAGGCCTCAGGAAAGGCCAGTCCCCATGCGAGTTGCTCGGGGGCCTCTCGGGATTCCTCTCCCTTCGATGCCGGTGCCTAAGATCTTGTGTGGAGTCGGTGCTGGAACCTGAGGATTCCTCTGCAGTGCTGACATGGATCTTGGTGTACTTCTGGAGTCTCTCAGGGCAGTCAGTCCGCTACTCCACTGGGGGCATGCACGTGCGCTTTCCTCCCGATCTGTAGCAGCAGTGTCACGCTTCCCTTCGCATGGATCAAGGGATCTGTGGCTTTCCCTCGAGGCTTTCCCACGAGGCTTTCCCACAGGGCTGTCCCACGTGCCACTGTGGTGTGAGTCGATCCTCGGTTTGAAAGTCGAGGCAGTGCAGGAATAAAGGTTTCCCTGGAATGGACTGAGACATCTGGGGACTCTGGGAATGGTGGCACGACCCTGGAGTCCTCTCTATTTTCCTGTGGAGAGCGCCTCCACTTAAGATGCGTTGGAAACGCCCGTGAATTCTTTTCCGACCATGCAGGGGAAGGATCAATGCTCTCGAGCTATGAGGCGGAAACAGGGCTCCTCTGGATGTGGGTGGGACACTCGTGCTTCCTCTCGAGTGGAGACGGGTATGTCGGGGAACTTCTTGAGTTGCAGCAAGGGTGTGAAGGACCCTTTGGAAGTTCCAGAGGTTACGTGTGATTAGCCTCGAGACGCCTCAGCGGAAATGGGCCTCATCTCGCCTGGAGGGGAGAACCTCCTGGATTTTCTCGAGTTGCGGCAGGTGCTCTCGACTTACGACGGGGACCTCAGGGACCCGCTCTGGTGGCCTCAGAAAGGCCAGTCCCCATGCGAGTTGCTCGGGGCATCTCGGGATTCCACTACCGTCGATGCCCGGGCCTAAGACCTTGTTTGGAGTCGGTGCCGGAACCTGAGGATTCCTCTCCAGTGCTGACTTGGCTATTGGGGTACTTCTGGAGTCTCCCCAGGGGAGTCAGTCCTCGTCTCGAGTGGGGGCATGCACGAGCGCTTACCTCCCGAGCTGTAGCAGCAGTGTCATGCTTCCCTTCGCGTGAATCAAGGGAACAGTGGCTTTCCCTCGAGGCTTTCCCTAGAGGCTTTCCCACCAGGCTTTCCCACGAGGCTTTACCACAGCGCTATCCACGTGCCACCATGGTGTGAGTCGATCCTCGGCTTGAAATTTGAGGCAGTGCCGGGAAAACAGGCTTCCCTGGAATGGCCTGAGACATCTGGGCGACTCTGGGAATGGTGGAAGGACCCTGGAGTTCCTGACGCCTTTCCTGTGGAAAGCCTACCCTCTTGAGATGCGACGGGAACGCCGGGAATTCTTTCCCGACCATGCAGGGAAAGGATCCCTCCTCTCGTGCTATGAGGCGGAAACGGGCTCCTCTGGATGTGGGCGGGACTCTCGTGCTTCCTCTCGAGTGGAGACGGGTATGTCGGGAACTTCTTGAGTTGCAGCAAGGATGTGAAGGACGTTTTCGAAGTTCCAGAGGTTAGGTGTGATTAGCCTGGGGACGCCTCAGAGGAAACGGGCCTCATCTCGCCTGGAGGGGAGAACCTCCTGGATTTTATCGAGTTGCGGCAGTTGCTCTCGACTTATGACGGGACCTCAGGGACCCGCTCTGATGGCCTCAGGAAAGGCCAGTACCCATGCTAGTTGTCGGGGCCTCTCGGGATTCTTCTCCCGTCGATGCA
>NW_017208306.1:0-3992 GCF_001704415.2 Capra hircus | reverse complement strand
CCCAGGGGCAATCACGTGGGGCCCCAGGGGAAATCACGTGGGCCCCGCGAAATCACGTGGCGCCCCAGGGGAAATCACGTGGGCCCCCGGGGCAATCACGTGGGCCCCAGGGAAATCACGTGGGCCCCCTGGGGCAATCACGTGGGCCCCAGAAATCACGTGGGCCCCCAGGGCAATCACGTGGGCCCCCAGGAAATCACGTGGGCCCCCCAGGGGCAATCACGTGGGCACCCTTTGAAAATCACGGGCCCCAGGGGCAATCGTGGGCCCCCGTGGAAATCACGTGGGCCCCCAGGGGCAATCACGTGGGCCCCCTTTGGAAATCACGTGGGCCCCAGGGGCAATCTTGTGGCCCCCGTGGAAATCACGTGGGCCCTCAGGGCAACCACGTGGGCCCCCAGGGGCAATCACGTGGGCTGCCAGGAGCAATCACGTGGGCCCCCTGTGGAAATCACGTGGGCCCCCAGGGGCAATCACGTGGGCCCCCTTTGGAAATCACGTGGGCCCCAGGGGCAATCTTGTGGGCCCCCCGTGGAAATCACGTGGGCCCCCCAGGGGCTATCACGTGGGCCCCCAGGGAAATCACGTGGGCCCCAGGGGCAATCACGTGGGATCCCAAGGGAAATCACGTGGGCCCCCAGGGCAATCACGTGTGCCCCCAGGGGCAATCACGTGGCTGCCAGGAGCAATCACGTGGGCCCCTGGGGAAATCCACGTGGGCCCCCAGGGGCAATCACGTGGGCCCCTGTGATAATCACGTGGGCCCCAGGGGCAATCTTGTGGGCCCCCCGTGGAAATCACGTGGGCCCCAGGGCAATCAAGTGGCCCCCCGGGAAATCACGTGGGCCCCCAGGGGCAATCACATGGGCCCCCCGTGGAAATCACGTGGGCCCCAGGGCAACCACGTGGGCCAGGGGCAATCACGTGGGCTGCCAGGAGCATCACGTGGGCCCCCTGTGGAAATGACGTGGCCCCCCAGGGGCAATCACGGGGCCTCCCTTGGAAATTACGTGGAACCTCAGGGGCAATCACATGGGCCCCCGGGCAATCACGTGGGGCCCCAGGGCAATCTCGTGGGCTCCCAGGGGCAATCCGTGGGTCTAGGGGAAATCACGGGGCCCCCAGCGGAAATCCCCTCGGATCACGTGGCCCCCAGGGAAATCACGGGGGCCCCCAGGGGAAATCACGTGGGCCCCCAAATCACGTGGGGGCAATCACGTGGCCCCCAGGGGCAATCACGTGGGGAAATCACGTGGGCCCCCCGTGGCAATCACGTGGGCCCCAGGGGCAATCACGTGGGCCCCCTTTGGAAATCCACGTGGGCCCCAGGGCAAGAAATCACGTGGACCCAAGGGGCAATCACGTGGTCCCCCTGTGGAAATCACGTGGACCCCAGGGGCAATCACGTGGGCCCCCAGGCGCAATCACGTGGCCCCCTGTGGGAAATCACGTGGCCCCATGGAAATCACGTGGGCCCCCAGGGGCAATCACATGGGCCCCCAGCGGAAATCACTTGGGCCCCCAGGGAAATCACGTGGCCCCAGGGGCAATCACGTGGGGCCCCCGTGGAAAATCACGTGGGCCCCAGGGGCAAATCACGTGGGCCCCCAGGGGAATCACGTGGGCCCCAGGGGCAATCACGTGGCCCGAAATCACGTGGGCCCTCAGGGCAACCACGTGCCCCAGGGGCAATCACAGGAGCAATCACGTGGCCCCCTGTGGAAATCACGTGGGCCCCAGGGGCCAATCACGTGGGCCCCCTTTGGAAATCACGTGGGCCCCAGGGGCAATCGTGGGCCCGTGAAATCACGTGGGCCCCCAGGGGCAATCACGTGGCCCCAGGGGCAATGACGTGGGCCCAGGGGAAATCACGGGGCCCCACGTGGGCCGCCAGGGGCAATACGTGGGCCCCCGGGAAACACGTGGGCCCCAGGGGCAAGTCACGTGGGCCCCAGGGCAATCACGTGGGCCCCAGGGGCAATCACGTGGGCCCCAGGGGAATACGTGGCCCCAGGGGTACATCAGGCCCCAGGGCAATCACGTGGGCCCCCAGGGGAATCACGTGGGGCCCAGGGGAAATCACGTGGGCCCAGGGGAAATCACGTGGGCCCCCACGTGGGCCCAGGGGCAATCGTGGGCCCAGGGAATACGTGGGCCCCAGGGGCCACGTGGGGAATCACGTGGCCCCAGGGGCAATCACGTGGGCCCAGGGGCATCACGTCCCAGGCAATCACGGGGCCCCAGGGGAAATCACGTGGGCCCAGGGCAATCACGTGGGCCCCAGGGAATCAGTGGGCCCCCAGGGGAAATCACGTGGGCCCCCAGGGGCAATCACGTGGGCCCCCCGGGAAAACGTGGAATCACGTGGGCCCCCACTGGCCCCAGGGGAAATCAGTGGGCCCCACATGGGCCCCAGGGGAATCACGTGGGCCCCCGTGGAAATCACGTGGGCCCCAGGGGCATCACGTGGGCCCAGGGGGAAATCACGTGGGCCCCGGGGCACGTGGGATGGGCCCCGGGGAAATCACGTGGGGCCCGCCGTGGGCCCCAGGGGCACGTGGGCCCCAGGGCAATCCGTGGGCCCAGGGGCAATCACGTGGGGGCCCGGGAAAACGTCACGTGGGCCCCAGGGGAAATCACAGTGGGCCCCAGGGGAATCACGTGGGCCCACGTGGGCCCCAGGGGAAATCACGGGGCCCCCCAGGGGCAATCACGTGGGCCCTGGAAATCACGTGGGCCCCAAATCACGTGGCCCCCAGTGGGCCCCAGGGAAATCACGTGGGCCCCCTGGGGCAATCAACGTGGGGGGAAATCACGTGGCCCCCAGGGGAAATCACGTGGGCCCCAGGGGAAATCCGTGGGTGGGCCCACGTGGGCCCCGGGCAATCACGTGGGCCCCTGGGAAATCACGTGGGCCCCCAGGGGAATCACGTGGGCCCCCCAGGGAAAATCACGTGGGCCCCAGGGGAAATCACGTGGGCCCCCATGGACAATCACGTGGGCCCCCTGGGGAAATCACGTGGCCCCCAGGGGAAATCACGTGGGCCCCAGGGGAATCACGTGGGCCCCCAGGGGCAATCACGTGGGCCCCAGGGAAATCACGTGGGCCCCAGTGGGCCCCTGGGCAATCACGTGGCCCCAGGGGAAATCACGTGGCCCCCAATCACGTGGGCCCCCAGGGAAATCACGTGGGCCCCTGGGGCAATCACGGGGGAAATCACGTGGCCCCCAGGGGAAATCACGTGGGCCCCAGGAAATCACGTGGCCCCCTGGGCAATCACGTGGGCCCCAGGGAAATCACGTGGGCCCCCTGGGGCAATCACGTGGCCCCCAGGGAAATCACGTGGGCCCCCAGGGGCAATCACGTGGCCCCCAGGGGAAATCACGTGGGCCCCAGGGAAATCACTGGGCCCCAGGGGAAATCACGTGGGCCCCCAGGGAAATCACGTGGCCCCTGGGGAAATCACGTGGGCCCAGGGAATCACGTGGGCCCCCAGGGGAAATCACGTGGGGGCAATCACGTGGGCCCCCAGGGAAATCACGTGGCCCCAGGGGCAATCACGTGGGCCCCTCACGTGGGCCCCCAGGGTGGGCCCCAATCACGTGGGAAATCACGTGGCCCCACGTGGGCCCCCTGGGGCAATCACGTGGCCCCAGGGGCGTGGGCCCCCAGGGAAATCACGTGGGCCCCCAGGGAAATCACGTGGCCCCCAGGGAAATCACGTGGGCCCCCAGGGGTGGGCCCCTCACGTGGGCCCCTCACGTGGAATCACGTGGGCCCCTAGGGGAAATCACGTGGGCCCCCAGGGGAAACGTGGGCCCCCAGGGGTCACGTGGGCCCCCAGGGAATCACGGGGCCCCAGGGGCAATCACGTGGGCCCCCAGGGCCCAATCACGTGGGCCCCACAGGGCAATCACGTGGGCCCCCAGGGGAAATGGGAGTGGGGGGAAATCACGTGGCCCCCAGGGGAAATCACGTGGGCCCCCAGGGG
>NW_017208305.1:0-3993 GCF_001704415.2 Capra hircus | reverse complement strand
CAGGTGCTCTCGACTTACGACGGGGACCTCAGGGACCCGCTCTGGTTCCCTCAGGAAAGGCCAGTCCCCATGCGAGTTGCTCGGGGGCCTCTCGGATTCCTCCCCATCGATGCCGGGGCCTAAGGCTTGTGTGGAGTCGCTGTCGGAACTGAGGATTGCTATCAGTGCTGACATGGATCTTGGTTACTTCTGGAGTCTCCCCAGGGGAGTCAGTCCGCGTCTCGATGGGGGCATGCACGTGTGCTTTCCTCCCGAGCTGTAGCACAGTGTCGCCTTCCCTTCGCGTGGATCAAGGGATCTGTGGATTTCCCTCGAGGCTTTCCCACAAGTCTTTCCCACGAGGCTTTCCCAAAGGGATGTCCCACGTGCCACCGAGGTGTGAGTCGATCCTCGCTTGAAACTCCAGGCAGTGCAGGGAATAAAATTTTCCCTGGAATGGACTGAGATATCTGGGGGACTCTGGGAATGTTGGCACGACCCTGGAATTCCTCTCGCTTTCCTGTGGAGAGCCTCCTCTTGAGATGCGACGGGAACGCCGGAATTCTTTCCCGACCACGCAGGGAAAGTCCCCCTCCTCTCGATCTAGGAAGCGGAAACGGGGCTCCTCTGGATGTGGTCGGGACTCTCGTGCTTCTTCTCGAGTGGAGACGGTATGTCGGGAACTTCTTGAGTTGCAGAAAGGGTGTGAAGGACCCTTTGGAAGTTCCAGAGGTTAAGTGTGATTAGCCTCGAGACGCCTCAGCGGAAATGTGCGTCATCTCGCCTGGAGGGGAGAACCTCCTGGATTTTCTCGAGTTGCAGCAGGTGCTCTCGACTCTTGACGGGGGACTCTTGGACCCGCTGTGATAGCCTCAGGAAAGGCCAGTCCCCATGCGAGTTGCTTGGGGCCTCTCGGGATTCCTCTCCCGTTGATGCCGGGGCATAAGACCTTGTGTGGAGTAGCTGCCGGAACCTGAGGGTTCCTATCCAGTGCTGACATGGATATGGTGGACTTCTGAAGTCTCCCCAGGGGAGTCAGTCCTCGTCTCGAGTCGGGGCTTGCACGTGCGCTACCTCCCTAGCTGTAGCAGCAGTGTCACGCTTCCCTTCAGGTCGGTCAATTGATCTGTGGCTTTCCCTCGAGGCTTTCCCACGAGGCTTTCCCTAGAGGCTCCACGAGGCTTTCCCACAGGCTGTTCCACGTGCCACCGTGGTGTGAGTCGATCCTGGGCTTTAAAGTCGAGGCAGTGCAGGGAAAACAGCTTTCCCTGGAATGGACTGAGACATCTGGGGACTCTGGGAATGGTGGCACGACCCTGGAGTTCCTCTCGCCTTTACTGTGGAGAGCGCCTCCTCTTGAGATGCGACGGGAACGCCGGGAATTCTTTCCCGACCACGCAGGGAAAGGATCCCTCCTCTCGAGCTAGGAGGCGGAAACGGGGCTCCTCTGGATGTGGTCGGGACTCTCGTGCTTCCTCTCGAGTGGAGACGGGTATGTCGGGGAACTTCTTGAGTTGCAGCAAGTGTGTGAAGGACCCTTTGGAAGTTCCAGAGGTTAGCTATGATTAGCCTGGAGACCCTCAGCGGAAATGTGAGTCATCTCACCTGGAGGGGAGAACCTCCTGGATTTTCTCGAGTGGCGGCAGCTGCTCTCGACTTACGACAGGGATGTCAGGGAGCCGCTCTGGTGGCCATGGAAAGGCCAGTCCCCATGCGAGTTGCTCGGGGGCGTCTCGGGATTCCTCTCCCATCAATGCCGGGGCCTAAGACCTTGTGTGGAGTCGGTGCCGGAACCTGAGGATTCCTCTCCAGTGCTGACATGGATCTTGGGGGACTTCTGGAGTCTCCCCCAGGGGAGTCAGTCCTCGTCTCGAGTGGGGGCATGCACGTGCGCTTTCCTTTCGAGCTGTAGCAGCAGTGTTACGCTTACCTTCGCGTGGATCAAGGGATCTGTGTCTTTCCCTCGAGGCTCTCCCACGAGGCTTTCCCACGAGGCTTTTCCACAGGGCTGTCCCACGTGCCACCGAGATGTGAGTCGATCCTGGGCTTGAAAGTCGAGGCAGTGCAGGGAAAACAGGTTTCCCTGGAATGGACTGAGTCATCCAGGGGACTCAGGGAATGGTGGCACGACCCTGGAGTTCCTCTCGCCTTTCCTGTGGAGAGCGCCTCCTCTTGAGATGCCACAGGAACGCCGGGAATTCTTTCCCGACCACGCAGGGAAAGGATCCCTCCTCTCGAGCTAGGAGGTGGAAACGGGCTCTCTGGATGTGGGCGGGACTCTCGTGATTCCCCTCGAGTAGAGACGGGTATGTCGGGAACTTCTTGAGTTGCAGCAAGAGTGTGAAGGACCCTTTGGAAGTTCCAGTTGTTAGATGTGATTAGCCTCGAGTGCATCAGCAGAAATGGGCCTCATCTCGCCTGGAGGGGAGAACCTCCTGGATTTTCTCGAGTTGCGGCAGGTGCTCTCGACTTACGACCGGAACCTCAGGGACCCGCTCTGGTGGCCTCAGGAAAGGCATGCGAGTAGCTCGGGGGCCTCTCGGGATTCCTCTCCCGTCGATGCCGGGGCCTAAGATCTTGTGTGGAGTCGGTGCCAGAAACTGAGGATGCCTCTCCAGTGCTGACATGGACTTTGGGGACTTCTGGAGTCTCCCCAGGGGAGTCAGTCCTCGTCTCGAGGGTGGGCATGCCCGTGCGCTTTCCTCCCGAGCTGTAGCAGCAGTGTCACGCTTCCCTTCGCGTGGATCAACGGATCTTTGGCTTTTCCTCGAGGCTTTCCCACGAGGCTTTCACACGAGGCTTTCCCACAGGGCTGTCCCACGTGCCACCGTGGTGTGAGTCGATCCTCGGCTTGAAAGTCGAGGCAGTGCAGGGAAAACAGGTTTCCCTGGAATTGACTGAGACATCAGGGGACTCTGGAACGGTGGCACAACCCTGGAGTTCCTCTTGCCTTTCCTGTGGAGAGCGCCTCCTCTTGAGATGCGAGGGAAACGCCGGGAATTCTTTCCCGAGCACGCAAGGAAAGGATCCCTCCGTCGAGCTAGGAGGCGGAAACGGGGCTCCTCTGGATGTGGGCGGGGCTCTCGTGCTTCCTCTCGAGTGGAGACGGGTATGTCGGGGAACTTCTTGAGTTGCAGCAAGGGTGTGAAGGACCCTTTGGAAGTTCCAGAGGGTAGGTGTGAATAGCCTCAAGACGCCTCAGCGGAAATGGGCCTCATCTCGCCTGGAGGGCTGAACCTCCTGGATTTTCTCGAGATGCGGCAGGTGCTCTCGACTTACGACGGGGACCTCAGGGACCCGCTCTGGTGGCCTCAGGAAAGGCCAGCCCCATGCGAGTTGATCGGGGCCTCTCGGGATTCCTCTCCCGTCGAAGTGGGCCTAAAACATTGTGTGGAGTCGGTGCGGAACCTGAGGATTCCTTCCAGTGCTGACATGGAACTTGGGTACTTCTGAGTCTCCCAGGGGAGTCAGTCCTCGTCTCGAGTGGGGCCTGCACGTGTGCTTTCCTCTCGAGCTGTAGCAGCAGTGTCATGCTGGCTTAAGACCTTGTGTGGCGTCGGTGCCGGACCTGAGAATTCCTCTCCAGTGCTGACATGGATCTTGGGGTACTTCTGAGTCTCCCCAGGGGAGTCATTCCTCGTCTCGAGTGGGGGCCTGCACGTGCGCCTTTCCTCTCGAGCTGTAGCAGCAGTGTCACGCTTCCCTTCGCTTGGATCAAGGGATCTGTGGCTTTCCCTGGAGGCTTTCCCACGAGGCTTCTCCACAGGGCTGTCCACGTGCCACCTTGGTGTGAGTCGATCCTCGGCTTGAAATTCGAGGCAGTGCAGGGAAAACAGGATTCCCTGGAATGGACTGAGATATCTGGGGGACTCTGGAATGGTGGCACGACCCTGGAGTTCCTCTCTCGCCTTCCTGTGGAGAGCGCCTCCTCTGAGATGCGACAGGAACGCCGGGAATTCTTTCCGATCAAGCAGGGAAAGGATCCCTCCTCTCGAGATAGGAGGCGGACACGGG
>NW_017208304.1:0-18070 GCF_001704415.2 Capra hircus | reverse complement strand
TATTATGCCTAGGTGTTGGATTGCTGGGTTGTATGGTGGTTTTATTCCTAGTTTTTAAAGGAATCTCCATACCATCTTCCATAGTGGTAGTATCAATTTACATTTCCACCAACAGTGCAAGAGTGTTCCCTTTTCTCCACACCCTCTCCAGCATTTAATGTTTGTAGACTTTTTGATGATGGCCATTCTGACTGGTATGAGGTGATATTGCATTGTAGTTTTGATTTGCATTTCTCTAATAATAAGAAATGTTGACCATATTTTCATGTATTTTTTGCCATCCTGTATGTCTTTGGAGAAATGTCTGTTTAGGTCATTTTCCTAGTTTTGATTGGGCTGTTTGTTTCTCTGACATTGAGTTGTTTGAATTGCTTGTATATTTTGGAAATTAATCCTTTGTCAGTTGTTTCACTTGCTATTATTTTCTCCCATTCTGAGGGTTGTCTTTTCATCTTTTCACCTTATAGTTTCCTTTGCTGTGTTTAATCAGGTCCCACTTGGTTACTTTTGTTTTCATTTCCATTACTCTAGGAATTGGATCATAGAGGATCTTACTTTGATTTATGCTGAGTGTTCTGCCTATGTTTTCCTCTAAGAATTTTATAGTTTCTGAAATCTAATTGGTTTCAGTATTTTCATACCTGCGACTTAAGTGTTGGTGATATTGTATAAAGACCTTTTATAGGTCTTTAATCCATGCTGAGTTTATCTTTGTGTATGGTGTTAGGAAGTGTTCTAATTTCATTCTTTTACATGTAACTGTCCAGTTTTCCCAGCACCATTTATTGAGGAGGCTATCTTTGCCCCATTGTATATTCTTTAATACATTTTTTTTCTACTGAAGTATAGTTGATTTACAGTGTTGTGTTAGTTTCAGGTGTACAGCAGTGATTCAGTTGTTTATATCCATTCTTTTTCAGATTCTTTTTCTATATAGGTTATTATAGGATACTGACTAGAGTTCCTTGTGCTAAACAATAGGTCCTTGTTGGTTATCTATTTATATATAGTAGTTTGTATATGTGAATCCTGTTTTGGGTTAAGGGGTCCTATTTTCTGGGCCCATATGAACTATAAAACATGTATTGCCTCCTTCCCCTGCTATGCTCTTTCCCTTCTATTTATCTTCATAAAACTCAGCTCACGAATTACCCACTCTTGGTCTCCCTCCTTCTTGTTCTGCTCATCTGTGGAATCACATATATAATTCTCTGTCACTTATTTCCTTGTCTGTTTTCCCCCACTAGACTGGAAACTCCTTGAGGGCAGAACTGGTGCATAATTTTCCTAGCTCCCACCAGAGAAATTGACATTTAGTAGCTACTTAATAAATGTACACAGAATAAAGGGAATGAGTTATGAAAGGGTCAAGGCAATTTTAATCCACCAATGCTGAATTATGGGAGTTAAATCCTGTGGTCATAAAAAAAAAATGGATGAACACGTCTTCTTCAGAAACTGTTTTCCATTTTTGTTACCTTCCACTGCTTCATATGAGCCATAATTATAAAGAGACACCTCCAGAAGTTTTGTCCTGAAAATTATTCAACCTCCAACTCCAAATACCCTAGCACTGTTTAAGTACCACCATCGGTGCTTCCTTTCTAATGTTATTATTTTGGCTGGTATATCCAGTTAAAGTAAAGATACAAATATCTAATTACATTAGCTATTTGGAGCCAAGCAGAGGAACACTAGGGTGAAGAGCAGAAAATCTGGTGTATAGTTATGAGCATGCCTGGAAATTGGCCCTGAGGCTTCTGTAATAAAGCGATTCATTTGAAATTAATGATTTTGAGGTGATGGACAGAGTAGCAACCAGTGATTGACTCAGAGCAGACTTCATTCCTGCTTCCTATAGACACAGGTACTCTCTGTTCATCCTTTGTTTAGTCCCACCTTGCAGGTGGTGGACAGGGCTTCCCTGGTGACTCAGTGGTAAAGATTCCACCTGCTAATGCAGATGATGTGGGTTCAATCCCTGGATCAGGAAGGTCCCCTGGAGAAGGAAACGGCAACTCACTCCAGTATTCTTGCCTGAAAAATTCCATGGACAGTGGAGCCTGGTAGCCTCTGTCCATAGAATCACAAAGAGTCAGATGCAACTGAGCACAGATGCACACGTGTGGTTGACATCCACTTACTGTCTGGTTTTGCGTCTTTTCACGCATTCCTGTTCCCTCCTCTGCGTGGTTATAAGTCCCTCTGGAGCAGGGTGATGACAGTGATACACCCCTTTGTAAACTTTATAAGTCTATTAACAGAGCCTTGCACATAGTGGATGCTCACAGATAGTTTGGTGATAATCTTTTGTAACACTAACAGCAAAAGTGACTTTTAACGTGTGAAAAAATGAAAATAGCTGCAAATCCCTCTGTTGAATCTCTGAAAAGCCAATGGGAATCACTGAGAATTTGACTCTCTCATTTGTGTCCCTTTTAATTGCCCCTGTATGTCTAAACAGGACTGATTTTTTCTGCTGGTTTATTGAAGTCAAGGATTACTTCTTCTAAAGACAAAAGAATGAAAATCCTGCAATGTTTTGGGGCTCTTGTTTCAATATCAGTAAATAATGTGTCACTGCTCAGTTCTGGGAGAAAACAAATGCTTCAGCTTCAAAAATTGTCTGTTAAACAGAGAGACAGGTGTGTCGTGTTTACAAGGGATGTGACATTATAAACTCAGCTGAAACAACCCATCCAGATGTGCAGTGATCTGTAGCTATGAACTCAGAGAACCCTGTCACAGGTTTTATGGGTAATATTTGTTTGTGAGTGTTTAGACACCTTCTCTGCCAACTGGAATGGAGCCAGTATCAGTAACAACACACAGATGAAAAACCATGATCTAATCAACTCCCATCAAACCAGTCAGTGGTAAAACAGTGCTTCCAGAAACACTTATTACAGATAACATTTTGGTTGTTAAATTTATGAAGTGTAAAGTTATATAACTTCTTTCTTGAAAAAGCCAAGACTGCATTTTCATACACACATTCACCCACAATTCAGCAATGGAAGCACTAATAAGATCAGTGACAAAAATAAATTACATAAATTGTATTTAGCAATTTTTCAACATCCACTGAGAAATCCACACAGAGGGCATGGCCTTGCCAATTATGAAAAATACTATCCTGAATAATTAGCAGAGTGTGTTGACAAAAATGTCAGCATGAGTGGAGGTGGTGTGGTTTATCTACTGGCGTATGAGATATAACTTTGTGAACCCACAGTTTTGCTAATTTCACGTTTTCATTTCGCAGCCTTACTACAAATTCTTGATGTAAATTTGGTAAAGCTAATACTTACTTTAGAAGAAACCCCCTCTGTTCTGTGTCATCAGGCAAATGTTGCTGCACTGGTTATATGAGTTGTGGAGAAACTACTCTCTTTGCTCTGTGGTCCAGATATTAGGTGTCCCTTCAACAATAAGGAAATGCCTACAGTAACTTGAATTTTCTATGTAGGGAGTCTTGGGTCCACACAGATCAGGATACAGTTGAGGTTCCTAGATCCTTTCTGTTGTCAGCATCCCTTGATTCCAAGGCTCAGGGTGTAGGCACACCTCCTCCACTGACTACACCTGACCTTACGTGGTGAGGTCTTTTGATCATTACCTGCTTCACTAACCTGCAAACACTTAGACTGCTTTGGATACATACCTAGTAGAAACTATGAGGAGGAAGTGTGGTGGGATGTTGAATACTCCTTCAGAGCCCTATTCTTTTTATTTCAATATGTTAACTTTTAACTTATGACTTAACAAGTTCTGAAGCAAAAAGATACACAATATTAATGACTGTCAATCATTCTTCTGAAAATACCTTTTCAAGAGTCACAAGTCACCGTCTAACACAAATCCAAAGACACTTCCTCAATGTAAAGACTCCTTTTATTTTTCCAGAAGCTTATTGGTCCTGATGGTTGACCTATTCTGGCTTCTCATGCCTCCCTTGAGCATCTCTGTTGTTTTTCTCTCTCCTTACTCGTTTCTCTTCTTTCCTTTATTTCTTTAATTGTGAGAGTCTCCCAAGTTGTATCTTTATTCTTTTCTTCCATGAATTCACTTGGTGGCCTCATTCTTCCTCATGGTTTCCAATTATGGTTTATGTGCACATAGCTTTCAAATATGTATGCTCCCTCCCAAGTTACTAGGGCACACTCCCATGGTCCATATGGGTTTCATATGTTTTATAATTCACTCCACATCTAAAACACAACACTAGGCACCTTTACCTACTAATTGTCTTCTCAGTCTCTTTTCCCCATCCTTGTTAATTGCAGCTTCGTTATCACAGTTATGTAGGACCTAAGGTTCAACTTTGCCTGGACTCCTCCCATACCCCAACATCGAATTCTTTCATTTCCTTCTCTTTGACATGCCATGTATCTCTTCTCTCTCATTGCCAGCTCAGTTCATGTTTTGAAAGATCTTTTCCTCAGAAAGTTAACACCAACCCTTTAACAGGCATCTGATCCTCTTTTTGGACCTTCATTCATCTTACAAAACGAGTCAGATGTATTTTGTAAAAATTTAAGTATATTTTCTATCACTTTACTATTGTAAAAAAGTCATCTCTTTCACTCAGTAAATTTTTATTGAGTTTGTACTATATGTTTTGGACTCATAAATCCTGGAGTAAAAGTGTGAGACGTGTTTCTTATCCTTAAAAAAAAATTCCTAAATAAGTCACCAATAATTATAATCTAGTGACTTGTATAGACATATTTTATTATCTCTAGATTTGTTGTTGTTTAGTCCAAGTCATGTCCAACTCTTTTGTGACTCAATGGACTGTAGCCTGCCAGGCTCCTCTGTCCATGGGATTTCCCAGGCAAAGAATACTGGAGTGGGTTGCCATTTCCTTCTCCAGGGGATCTTCCTGACCCAGGGATCAAACCTGCATCTGCTGCATTGAAGGGGTGGATTCTTTACCACTGAGCCACTAAGAAGCCCATCTCTAGATTTGCTGTCTAGAATTTCTTTCCTCTTTTCTCTTACTGTACCAATTCCTTGCCCTCTTCAAAACCCAGGTAAAATAGCATCTCTATCATCTTTTCACTTAATCACATTTCCTTCATTTGAAGTTCCATGTAATTTATTCTGAGTCATTTATTTGGAAATTTATCATCTGGTGTCTTGTCATCTCTTCTACTGCTAATTTTAACTATAATTTAATGTTTAATATTTTATCTTGTATTCCCATTTTATGTTGTCCATGTTCTGAGATTAATAATAAAGTGTTAAACTTGATAGCTCCCCCAAGCCCTTACAGTATATTGATATTAGACATTCAAATACAAGCATAACAAATGATAAATGCTACTAAGTACATTTTACTGGTCAAATAAATTAACACCTTTTTCTACCCATACTTAAATCTGACACTGACATTAGTTTTCAGTGTTTTTATACAACCACATTTTTACACAATCAAATTTATTTCTTATATTGGTGTTCTCAACCTTCTAGTCCATTCAAAGCTTGTCCTTGCGATTTCTAAATCTCATCTACTTTTAACAGTTTCTATAAGACTTGTTGTTAGAAATGAAATCCAATGTAGTCTCCTGAGAGGTGGAAGATGCCCTTGACAACAGTTTCACCACAGTACATTTCTAACTAAGGAGATTTTTTTGTCAGTTTGGTCTCAAGGCAAAACTTGAGTGTTAATGTAATGAAATAAAATATAATGTAGGTGATACAGGAGCTACAAATTCCATAAGATAATATTCTATACTTATTAATAATGAACTCATTCAAGATTTTCATATTATCAAGTGGTTTAAAAACTTGAAATTGCATTGTTGATTATAGTTTTCTCTGTAACTACCACAAATGTAGTGGTAGAATAAAAAGAATACAAAAGAATACACACTTATGTGTTGTTAAAGTTCTGTAGGTCAAAAGGCCATCGTGAATCTCACTTGGCTAAGTCAAGGCATCTCAGGGTTGGATTCCTTCCTGGAGGCATGAGAGCAGAATCTGTTTTCTTGCCTTTTCCAGCTTCTGGAGACCACTAGCATTTCTTGGCTCCTTCCACCACCTTCAAAGACAGCAATGGCAAGGGACTGAGCTTTCATACTGCCATCCCTCTGATTCTCTCTCCGATACTCACATTTCCCTTTGACTATAGCCAAGAAAGACCCTTTAACTACATATGTGATTAGACTGAATCAACTTGAATAACCCAGAATAATTTCCCCATCTCAGGTTTTTAACTCAAGTCTCATCTCTGATGTCTCTTTTCTCATGTAAAGTAGCATATTGACAGGGTCCACAGATGAGGGATGGACATTTTTTGGGTGGCCATTATTTTGCCTTCTATGGATAATTTTATGCATCTCTAAAATTAATTATTTTCAATGGAATGTATTTCAATATTATTAATAACTTCCAAATTCCCTCCAGTCATAAAGTCTTAGAGTGAGAAGAGTCCATAGAGGGTCATTTGTAGCAGCCAGCATCTCAAATGGCCCTCAGTGGGTCACTCTTCATGATATTTATGCTTTTGCATTGTCCCCTCCTACGTTGAATCAGGGTAGATTTTGTAATCAACAGAATAGGATGAAAGTGAGGGTATGTGGCTTCTGAGACAAGGTCATAGAGAAAGCATTATGGCTTCTGCCTTGGTCTCATATCCTGGGGAAACTGGACACCATATAGGGAGGACCTTTGAGTAGGCTATGAGGAGGGCCTGGTAAGGAGAAACTGGGGCTTCCTGCCAAGAGCCAGCACCACTTCCAGTCATGTGGGTGAGCTACATGGGGAGGGCATCTACCAGTCCAAGCCAAGCCTTCAGATGATCCGCCCTGCAACTGAATGGAACCACCTTTCCAAGGTAGACCATTCCACCATGTCCACGCTGCAGGCCCAAGGAGTGGCAGCTGTTTTGTGGGGTGTAGACAAATCTCTGGGCCCCTCACAGTGTAAGTCAGAGCTGAAGTTGGGTTACTTGTGGGCTGGAGACTGCTTCTATTGGAGCCTCAATATTTAGGTACAAAACTCTATGTCTGCATATTCTAAATTAGAACTGAGCCTGCCCAATCATTGTGTGTGTGTATGTGTGAAAGTCGCTCAGTCATGTCTGACTCTTTGTAACCCCATGGACTGTAGTCTGCCAGGCTCCTTTGTCCATGGAATTCTCCAGGCAAGAATACTGGAGTGGTTTGCCATTCCCTTCTCCAGGGGATCTTCCCAACCCATGGACCGAACCTGTGTCTCCTGCATTGCAGGTGGACTCTTTACTGTCTGAGCCACCAGGGAAGCCTTGTAATAGAGAATGTCTTTTATTTAATAGGTTTTTAGGTGGATGCATAACTTTTAAATGTTTAGAAACATGGTTATTTGGGCCCCCACTTGTACTCTTGTGCCTGCCCTTCAGTTGTTGCTGGTGGAGCTGGTGGAGCTGGTGGAGAGTGTGTTCATAGGCATGCACACATTTGCTGAAGTTCACAGTAAGGAAAGGTGTGTATGGGAGTGGTGGTGTCAGACACATGAATTATGCAGCATTGCTCCTTATTCTGGATCTTTAGTTCTTTGTGGTTCCCAGGCACGTGAGATTAATCTTGGACATCCCATCTGGGAAACACTGATTAGAAGGATATGAAAAATATTTTCTGCCTTCTACATAGCACATTCATCTATAGTTAAATTTCTGGGTTGGAATTCTCTGTTGGGCTGGATTCTGAGGAGCCTAATCTTTACAAATTTCCGTTCTTCTGTCTCTTTTGTCTCTAGTTCCCTTAGTCAAGTGTTTATAGAACTGGGTCCTAGAACCAGCAGCACTTCGGAACCTGCTGGAAAACAAAATCTGAATGTTTTTCCCACCTCACTCCTAAGACCCACTGAGTCAGAAAGTCTAGTGGGCAGGAGCAGAAATCCATTTAACAAACCCTCTGGTTCTGAAACAGCTACAGTGAATGTTTGGAGCCTACTGCCTTAGCTGATGTCCACTTTTGGATGGAGTTATCAGAGACAAAAACTGTACAATTAAAGGGGTTTTTTAGTCCACCATATTGGGTCAATAGACACCGAACAACACTATTGAGAAAAAGTGTGCTTTTATAACTAAAACAAAGAGTACTTTAAGTTCTCTCCAGAAGAAATGAGTGAGCAAGCTAAATCTCTGCTTGGTGCCTTTTGATAATGCTTGGTTGCTTCTGAATTTCCTTATTCTTATATTTAGCAGTAGCTCCAAGTTGTAGTTTTTGATATTGTTTTTGATTCCAGGCCCAAAAACCCCTGAGAGATGCTTCATCAGGGATTGAAACACTGTAAAGTAGAATCAATAAATTAGGTTAAAACTGAACTTCAGAGTTGGAGGGTTGAAGAGAATATGCAACTATTTCTCCACGTGCAATTTAACTTCCAGAAGGAAAAATGAAATTGTTGCTTGGTTTTCTTTTTTTTTGTTTTTACAGTTTGATTAAATTCTCTGGTCACAATAACAATGCAGAACCACTCTTCAGTGTGAATTGAATACTAACAAAAATTTTTTGATTGAGCACTTTTTTTTTGATTGAGCATGCATGCTCAGTTAAGTAGTGTGTCTCTGCCCCCCCATGACTGTAGATGGCCAGGGAAGCTACAGGCAAGAATACTGGAGTGGCTTGCCATTTCTTTCTCCAGGGGATCTTTCTGACCCAGAGATTGAACCTGTGTCTTCTGTGTCTCCCACTGCAGACAGATTCTTTACCACTGGGAAGCTGCATTTTTTCTAGTGGCAGGAAAAGAAGATGAAAAATCATTTGTAGTCATTTCTTAACTTACACTAGGGTTAATATTTATTTAATAATTGATTTGTGTGAGCTTTATAAATATTCCCAGTCTTTACCTTATAAGACTGGAGAAGAGAAGATAGATAGCTATTTGACTTATAGAATCTTTAAATGACAAGGGTAGCTAGCTAAGTGTGTAAGTGATTTCTTATTTTCTTATTGCTTATTCTTATTATGAATTTTGAAATAAGATCTAGCAATCATAAGATACTATATTTATTCTCAGTTCTATATTGAAAGCTAGAAAGTCTAGGATTTCCTGTACTAGAATAGAATAAACACATTTTCCTGTTGAAATTTTACCCCAAGCCCTGACATTACTCATTCCCTCCTCTTTGATGCTATATGTTATATTGGTTTACCAAAGCTCCTAGTTTTCTCTTACCTCAGATCTAAATGATAAGCTTTCTGATTCTGGGAAAATCTCTTTCTTAATCTTAATTCATCTCTCCAAACTGATGCCACCACTTAGTTTCAATATGAGTGCGATCATGTGTTCACCCCTCTCCCTTTCCTCCTTCCGAGGGGGACTGAATACTCAAGAGCCTCAGGACCAAAGCTCTTGTGCTCTGGGACACCTCTTACAACCTGGTTGTTGTCATTTCCCTGGCTTTATTCATCCACTTTTCTATACGAACATTGCGACCAGTTTACATTGCTTATTTACGTGGTACCAGCGAATGGTAAATAAAACTGGTCCCAGTCTGCTGTAACCTATTAAATCTACTTGCGGGAATTGCTAGCCTCAGAAATCACCTCTACTGTTAACCATTAGCAACTTTTTCCCTAAAGACTTACATGTTCACTAAGTAGTTTGTGGCTTCACTTATTAACTTGTTATCCATAATTATTCTTGCCGATTTCTTGGTACTGTGTTTTGTTCTTACAAAGGTACCATAAGCTCTTCAAGATCAAGCTGTTTCATTTGCATTTATATTGGCACCTGATAGTTTACTATTCTTAATGGAAATTAAATAAATTATTTAAAAATAGCAGCTAACTTGTGTACCAGTGCTGCAAGACATACAGAATTAATACATTAAAAATAAGTTCTTTCACAGTATCCCATCTACTTCCATAGTGAAGTCTTAATATGTGGACTTTGACTTTTATCATTTTATGTAAAGGACTTCTGTGATGTGTTGATGTGTAGTGAAATTCTTAAGCTCCAACTTTTGAATTAAAAATACAGTTTTACTGTGAGTTTGCTCAGAAGAAGGAGATAGCAAGCAAATGGCTCTTGCATGTTTCATGGAGAAGAAAAATCTGGAGGTTGAGAAAAACTGAGGAAGGATAGTGTGATGGTCAAGCAGAATGATTCTATAAAAAATTTGGCATGAATATTTCTCAGTTTTATACTTACAAAATCACATTCAAGACTCAATATTTACTACAATGCCTTTACGCATATTTGAATATTGAGATGTTTCTCCGCAAAATGTAACATTTGTAATTAAAGAATAGGGAACGATGATTTCTATATCTTCCAAATCTGCTATGATCAAAAATGAGCCCATGACTTGATTTTAGCTATTTTGAGAGCATTAAATTTATCAGTGTTTATTTTATACTATTATATGCCTGCACTGTGCTGGGCTCTTTAAGAAATGATTATCAAAATGGAAGATGAGTAAATATAGCTTCATTAGATGGAATCACAGGTTTTAGACTTGCAGTTTTTCAAAACCCATGGAGATCTGAGCATGACCAGTGTTGAAACCTAACCAATAAAAAATTGACAACATTCTACTGCCCACAATAGCACTGGTACTGAAAGAGCCATATCTTTTCAATACAAATATTGCTCAAACATGCTAGAAATATTTATTATTTGCTTACCCTGTGCAAAGTATCTTTCTGGGAGCTATGGTTACAAGCATGAATTTAAAAATTAATTTTCTGCCCCAAAGTAGCTGCTGATAGTCTAGTGGAAAACAAACCTATGGATAAATAAATAGGAACTCATTTATGCTTTTTCTACACTGAGAGTCTGATATTACATAAACAACAGTCACTGGGGCAAGATTAGCTAAGTTTTAAAATTCTAAATTCTTTCTTGAATATGGAATTTAATTAATGTGTCAAGAACAATGGTAATTGAAGCTGGTAAGATGAAGAAGTGTTGGTCACACATTGAGATACAGGTTTCATGAACTTGCTCTTGTTAGATACAAAATAATTAGCTAACCTACACTGAGAAGGTCAGATATTTTGTAATGTCTCATAAATACAGAGGATATACCTATAATTGTAAAATAATGCTGTGATTTTGTACCTACAAGGTTAATTTTATATTATGAAAATAAATTGAGGCCTTGTACATCTCAGTCTTACATGATTTAATGTGTAATCAGTGAATCGTATTAGCTTGATCTTCAGCTAATCCTCAGGAGACATTGAATAGGAATGTTGGATGTATTTTGATGTGCTATCTAGACCACCAAAGGTACCCTTCAGTATGTAAGGGCCATGAATGAGTTATAAAGACAAGATGAAAGTTACATAATTTGTATATCACAACACGTTTTGTGAAACTCCAGGCACCTACAGGTAATTTATCCTCACCTATCCTCCTGAGATAGGATGGTGGTATGTAGTTTTATTGCATTTTACAGGTGGGATAAATAACTAGCCCCAGGTTGGTTGCAGAGTAGGGAATAAACCAGAGCTCTTTTTATTTCTTATCCTGTAATTTAGCAATGCTGCCACTTTCCCTAAAGAAGCCATTATATTCTCTCTTACAAGAGTCTGAAGTTATTTCTTGTTTGTCATCTTGTCTTCTCAGATTTGAGACTGGAGCACTTCTTCCAGGGGTTTCCCAAATGGTACTAGGGGTGAAGAATCCACCTGCCAATGCAAGAGACACACAAGACACAGGTTCGACCCCTGGATTGGGAAGATCCCCTGGAGGAAGAAATGGCAACCCACTCCAGTATTCTTGCCTGGAAAATTCCACAGACAGAGGAGTCTGGTGGGCTACAGTTCATGGGTTGCAAAGAGTTGGACACGACTGAGCCACCGAGCACACCTGTTCTGTGTCATATAATGTTGGTCACACAGTAGGTACTTAAAATATTGCACACTTATTTTTTAAGATTCTAACATTTTTATTTTATAAGAGTACCTCACAATGAATGTAAAGATTATGAGTTTTGAATCACAAGATTCATGAGTCTTCTCTCCTGGCATATTGAATACTGACTTTTGCCTTGATCGGCCTATGCCTTTCTAACATATTTTCCCTCTTAGAACAACAGAGCTGCAGTTTTTTGACTTTTACAAATGAGAGGTGCTATAGAATAAGCAAAAATTGGTTTCAACTCCTCTGAGAAACTTATTATGTAAATATACATTATTATGATCATAAATAATAATAATTTTATTTTCTGAGGCATAATGCCAGAGCAAAAGTCATTTGGGTAGGCAAACATTTGTTAGCTGTATGGGGGTTTCATCAAATTCAGTCTCCATTCAGAGATAATAGATATTTAAATGGATTTTTCTTTTTCACGAGTGCACCTCAAGGTTTAGAAGCAAACACATTGTTAAAATATCAGGCAATAATAACAATAATTTTTCTAAAATCTTTATGGCCTGACAAATTTGTAGCATGAATACAAGTAGAAAAATCACAAACCTTTGGGAAATTGAATTTGGATTCACTTAAATTTATTCTTTCATTTAAGATAGAATCCCAAGCACAAATTCTTCAAGACTTGCTGGTCTTGAGTTTTTCAAATAGACATAAGATATTTTAGTTTTGAATGTAGTTTTTATATTTGTTGCTTGCAGGAAAAGAAAGTTGCCTGTCCTTTTATTGTAACAGAGAATTATTAAAATCCAGGCATAAGACTAACATAGTAATCAGTAAATTCTCATAATTGAGAGATATTCATGATGCCTATCGGAGAAAGCGATGGCACCCCACTCCAGTAACTCTTGCCTGGGAAAATCCCATGGACAGAGGAGCTGGTAGGCTGCAGTCCATGGGTCGCGAAGAGTTGGACATGACTGAGTGACTTCCCTTTCGCTTTTCACTTTCATGCATTGGAGAAGGAAATGGCAACCCACTCCAGCGTTCTTGCCTGGAGAATCCCAGGGACGGGTGAGCCTGGTGGGCTGCTATCTATGGGTCACATGCAGTTGGACATGACTGAAGCAACTTAGCAGCAGCAGCAGCATGATGCCTATTAGTCTATGATAATAAAAAGTTTATAATGTGCGATATCTGAGGAAACTAGGTAGGGGATGATTAATACTGAAAAGCTGTAATTAAAGGGGGATGCAGTGACTGTCATATATTCAAAAAATTTTTACATGGAATAGATCATAGTCTTGTCCAGTTTTGTTCCAGAAGGTAGAAATGGAAATTTTAAGTTCAGGTTGCAGGAAAGTAAACTTTAATTCAATATAAGGAAGGGGTTCCTAGTAATGTCTCCAAACACAAAATGTTTGTATCTCTGTTAGGAGAATTACAGAAAAGATTCCTGAGAGAGAGCTGCTGGGAATTTGAACCCCATCATCTTTAAGGCTCTCTCAACTCTAAAGTTTTGGCAGTTCTCTTTGAATTTCTGTCCTTTACTGCAAAATCCTATATACCAGACTTGAGTAGTTTCCAAATTATGTCTTCCTCCATTTTTCCAAGTTTATTGATTAAAATGACATTTCTTCCCATCTCTAAGTATCAAAATGTTCAAGTCACTTTTCTCTTTCATATTTATCTCCCCTAAAATCTCTCACAGCTCATCAGTCACTGGATCCTATAGATCCATATTTATCAGTGTCTTTCTCAGTCATTAGGTTATTTATTCTAATCTCCATAAACTAATCAAGGCCTTCATTATTGTCGACCTGTATTGCCACAACAATTTCTTAACAAGTATCCCTGACATTTGCATATTCATTCCTTAATCTGTAATTTTCTTGTAGCACCACTTTTATCATGTCCCTCTCATTAAGAACATAGTACTTCCTTTATCCTTTTAAGGTTGAGATTTTCTCTTCCCAGTATTTAAAATGTCCCCACCTTATCAATATTTCCTCTTACTGCTTTTAACATCTGTCAACTTCTTCTTGTCAAATGTTCTCAACCCGATACAGCAAATGAGCTGTAGATAAAATCTCGTATTTATTTATGTTCCTCTAAGAACATTTCTTAGACTCAACTTATTCCAAAATGACCTTTCTTTTATTTTGAAATTTACCTAAAGCTTACTATGTGATCTATATAAAAAGATTCTCCATTTTTTAAAAACAGTTGTCTGTTACTTGTGTTTAAATGTCTATGTAAACACGGTAAATATAACCTAGCTAACTAGTTTAAAAGTGCTGACTCTATAGTTCATTTTATAATTTTCCAAATGTCTGTGAACATTTATTGAATACACATTAAATTCTTATCAAAGGAGGAAATCAAGATTTAATAGTTGTGTTACTGAACTGAGTTTGGGTCCACTCTCCCAGTGAAAGATTCATAAAGCCAATCTACTGATACCAAGTTGTGGTGAAGGAAAGTATATTTGCAAGGCATCAAGCAAGGAAAACAGGCAGTTAGTGCTAAAAGGACCAGAACTCGTCCCCATGGATTTTATGGAAGGGTTTTTAAAAGCAACATTAGGGTTGCATGATCAGCTTGTGGATATTCTTCTCCTCAGTAGGTGGGGAGCTAACAGGTTGATGTTTTAGAAATCTTAATTTTCAAATCTTCTGGTTCCAACCAGTCTGAGATTTTTGTGTTTATGGTCAGCAGTTCTGCGTGGTGGGGTCCTGGCATCTGTAAAACAACTCAAGGACATGTATCAGGTTGTTATCCAGATCTCTTAAAGAACTAGGGGTCTTGTGGACTTTCTTTTATAGCTCAGCTACTGCTTAAGCTATCGCTACTTTTGGTTAAACTGCTTTCCTTTGCTTCCGCATCCCTTCTCTTCTGTAATTAATAACTGCTGGAGTCTGCTCTCTGAAGCTCAGGAAAGGCCTGTGGGGCTAAAAGCTTTTATTATTTTTTTTTCCTACAAACAAGAAATGGCGGAAATGAAGGGGTCTGCTGCTGGGAAGACCCTACAGAGTTCTGGCTTGGTTCCAGTGAATGTTAAATGGAGAAAAGGATCAATGTGGCTTCCCTGGGAAGACCTCATCTAAGACATCTATGTGTAGATGTGCTTATACTGATGCTCCTTAGCGGTGGAAACAATCGCAAATGACAGTAGTGTTAGCTTATTGACTTCAACAGTGTCTTTTCTCTTGGTCCATTTGGATGAAGCAGTGGGTTATGGGTTATTAGCCCCCAAAACATTTTGGGTTTAAATATGATAGCTCACCATACATAATTCTCATTTTGTGGTGAGAGTTTTAGGCTTCATTACATCTGAATACTGTGGAGCACATTCGTCTTGACTTTGATTTTTATAATATAGTTCAAGATGAACAGAGATTTTAGTTAATCAGATTCATATCATCAGTTCATTTATTAGCAGCTGTAATGACAGAACCATAAACTTGTCACCCAAGGTGGCACTAATGAACTCCTTTTGTGAGTTTGCTCAGCAGAGAGAATGGTATTCAAATTAAAATGGATTCCTGTTCTTTATTTCTAGTGGTACAAGGACTACATTTGTAGGTAGAAGATCTTGTCCTTGTTAGTGATTGACATGTCCTTGAAGACAAAAATGTCATTCTCCTGAAATTCAGGAGAATTTTGGTTTTAGTTTTTAGTTTCAATTTCATTCTTACATCAAACCTAATTTTCTAGGGATAAATAGAATATTCTTATATATGTTCTTCTTCTAATGTATATGTGTGTGTCCTCAGAGATAGTAAAATAGTTCAGTATTTTTTGTTGCCTTAAAATATCAATTGAAAAGTAGACCAATAACAAGACTTAATGGCTGTATAGAAGAATACATTATGTTGGTCTTTAATAAATGGCAAGAGGATGCATGTGTTGGTGGGGAATACAGGATTCTAAAGAAATTCTTTTGAATGGAAAGGCCAAGCAAGTTTGTACAACTCTTTTCAAACTTTTTTAGGCTTCAGAAATGGGAGATATGGCATGTAATTATACCTTATATTAAAATGAATCACTGCAGATGGTGATTACAGCCATGAAATTAAAAGACCACTTACTCTTTGGAAGGAGTTTATGACCAACATAGACAGCATATTGAAAAGCAGAGACATTACTTTGCCAACAAAGGTCCATGTAGTCAAGGCTATGGTTTTTCCAGTGGTCATGTATGGATGTGAGAGTTGGACTGTGAAGAAAGCTGAGCACCAAAGAATTGATGGTTTTGAACTGTGGTGTTGGAGAAGACTCTTGAGAGTCCCTTGGACTGCAAGGAGATCCAACCAGTCCATCCTAAAGGAGATCAGCACTGGGTGTTCTTTGGAAGGAATGATGATAAAGCTGAAACTCCAGTCCTTTGGCCACCTCATGGGAAGAGTTGACTCATTGGAAAAGGACTCTGATGCTGGGAGGGATTGGGGGCAGGAGGAGAAGGGGATGACAGAGGATGAGATGGCTGGATGGCATCACCAACTCGATGAATGTGAGTCTGAGTGAACTCCAGGAGTTGCTGATGGACAGGGAGGCCTAGTGTGCTGCGATTCATGGAGTCACAAAGAGTCGGACACGACTGAGCGACTGAACTGAACTGTATTAAAATTAAATTTCATGCTGTTTTTGCTTTGTTTTTCTTAAGCTATGAATTCAGTTTCCTGGCGCCACTAATACTTCCCACCCTCAGTTGTACAGGAGGCCAACACTGATGGATGGAGTTATAGCGTTTATCTTGGTATCTCTCTGAGAACAAAATAGATTATTTTGCCTTTCTCATTCTACCTCTGAATCTTATCACTGAGAATGTATGGCAGTTGGCATAAAGGAAAGAGTAAAACCCAAAGGGACCAGCATGATAACTTGGAGTGAGCTCAGGGGTGTGCTCCTCAGAGCTGGGCCTTGCACTACAAATTTGACCACCTTGGATTCAGTTCATAGAAAAAACTAGAAACAATAAAATACAACCCCCCACCTACCCTCAATAAGCTGCCAACAATCTTCCCTCCAATTCAGTCAAGGCAGCTACCAAGATTTGCTTTGCTATACCTTATGAGCTTGGTAGAATGATTAAATCCTTTAATTCCTTTTTCTGCTGGATGTTTAAATTCATAGCCTGGGCACGAATGTTTCCTCTCAGCTCACTGCCAGTCTGCTCGGGATTCAGGATCAGAATAGTAATTTGAGGATTATGAGAATGAGGCTGGTCAGTGTTATTTTTCAGATGCTTCTGGGATTTCTTTCAAATCTTATTTGGTTTTTCTCATACAGGGCAAAGGAAAGGAGTGAGATATTCTGCTATTTGGGTGAAAAAAAAAAATCAAGAATAATGAAAACAAAATACATGTAGTTGTGATCCATCCTTTCACTGCTACTGTAGTTTGACCTTTCAAAGAAAGGTTGTGTAAATCAAATTTCTTTTTACCCATTAGATTATGATGGGTTGCCACATGCTGCGCATCATGCTTCATCATGATAAAGAAACAGGTAGCTTCAAATGAAAGCATTTGATGATTTATCAGGCATTTGGCAGTTGATCAACCCCATTGTGAAAGGACAGTAATATCCTTGCTTTCCTGAGGCTGTTTAAAGAATGTGAAATGTGGATCATGGCACTGAAGTTGTTGAAGGTAAATCAGATTTGATTTCCCCCTCTGAGAGCACAAAATGAACCTTGTCGTTATCAGGAAGAGAAATGAAATCTTTTAAATATTTCTCAGTGTTTTGTCATCTCTGCCTGTCGATGGGATTTAACATAAATTTCCCCAAAGTAGGAAGTGCAGATATTATATCATTTTATTTCAAAAGATAAACTTCATAGTTTTCCCCTATAAATTGCTTGAAAAGCCCCCAATTTGCAATTGTGGAGATAGTTTAAGATCAATGGCATTTTAAAATAAAATATTATTAGTCAAAAATGTGTTTCATGTTTTGTCTCCTCCAATAGCCTACAGTCCCTGAATATGATGATATCTTAACATTTATAGGAAAATATCAGAAGGGCCGAGAGAAGTTGCTTATAAATGATTTCAGTTTACTGTGTTGCCAAAACAGTTTGTTGAACTTTTGACTACATATTTCTTACATGACTTGTGATTACCTGTTCTCATGTTTTCAACTCTACTTGCTTTTTATCTTTTCTCCCCATTCTACTTAGCTTATGATAAGACTTTGAAGACATTTGCAAAATATCTACTACCCCCAAGACTTGAAATGCTGTTTTAAGGAAAAAAGATAC
>NW_017208303.1:0-3994 GCF_001704415.2 Capra hircus | reverse complement strand
AATCAGCCTCCGTGTGTGCGGGGCTGAAAACCCCAGCCAGGGGCCCTGGGAGCCTGGTGCTCTCGGTGGCGGCGCTGATTCTACGCCCTAGAAACCGCTGGAGGAGCCCTGCAGTGCCCTTCCCTTCCCTCTGACAGAGCTCTCACTGCTGAAGCCTTGGCAGTGTGCAACCCACCACCCCTAAGCCCTCCCCAACGACGCCTGGCACCTATGTGCAAAGGCAAGGCAGGATTGGAGCTGAGGCAAGGAAGGCACCAGTGGCGTCTCCCCCAGGCTCGCTCAGACAGCTCTTCCTGGGGAGGGCCTAAAAGCAAGGCAAGTCGGGCAAGGCGAGCCCCAGCAGAGCCTCCTCGCGCCAGAAACTCTGCCAGATCGGGGCTCTGAGCAGAGCTAGAGCTCTGCCGTACTGGAGGCCCACTTAGCTCCGTGCAAGCAGGGCTTTCCTCTTGACTGGGCTCGGCTGCCTCCTCTTCTCCCGAGGAGGCTCGCTACACTGCTGCTGTGCTCTCGCCTATCAGGCGGGCGCGCAGGGCTCCTCCAGCAGGTCTTGCCTCAGGGGCTGCTTCCCCTGAGTTGAGGCTGTGGGCGGGAACCCAGACACGCAGGATAAGGCCCCAACCACCTGCACATGTCTCTGCTGGGGAGGAGAGTGCTAGGGAACCTACGTCTCTCACACACTTTCTAGGCACCCACGGAGTCAGCCTCTGGGAGTGTGGGGATGCAAAACCCAGCCAGGGGCCCTTGGAACCTGGTGCTCTCCGTGCGGAGCTTTGTCTGGGCGGCCAAGGAACCGCTGAAGGAGCCCTGCTGTTGCCCTTCGCTTCCCTCTGACAGAGCTTTCACTGCTGGAGCCCTTGCAGTGTGCAACCCCAGCCCCCTAAGCCCTCCTCAAGGACGCTTGGGACCTAAGTGCAAAGGCAAGGCAGGGGTAGAGCTGAAGCCAGGAAGGCGCCAGTGGCGTTTCCGAGCCTCACACAGCCTGCTCCTTCCTGGGGAGGGAGCCTTAAAGCAAGGCAAGTCTGCGCAAGGCTCGCCTATGGCAGAGCATCTTGGTGCCAGGAACCTCTGCCAGATCGGGCCTCTGAACAGAGCTAGAGATCTGCCGTACTGGGAGTCGCACTTAGCTTCGTGGAAGCAGGGATTTCAGCTTGACGGGGACTTGCTGGCCTCCTCTTCCCCCGAGGAGGCTCCGCTTCCCTGCTGGCTGTGCACTCGCCTATCGGGCGGGGGCGGCAGGGCTCCTCCAGCAGGTCTTGGCCTCAGGGGCTGCTTCCCCTGAGTTGGGGCTGTGGGCAGGAACCCAGACACGCAGGATCAGGCCCCAAACACCTGCACCATGTCTCTGCTGGGGAGGAGAGTGCTAGGGAACCTACGTCTGTCATACACTTTCTGGGCACCCAAGGAATCAGCCTCCGTGTGTGCGGGGCTGAAAACCCCAGCCAGGGGACCTGGGAGGCCGGGTGCTCTCCGTGTGGCGCTGAATCTGGGCGGCCAAGCAACCGCTGGAGGAGCCCTGCAGTTGCCCTTCCCTTCCCTCTGACAGAATTCTCACTGCTGGAGCCCTTGGCAGTGTGCAACCCACCAGCCCCTAAGCTCTCCTTAAGGAGGACTGGGACCTAAGTGCAAAGGCAAGGCAGGATTGGAGCTGAGGCAAGAAAGGCGCCAGTGGCGACTCCCAGGCTCCTGCTGCCTGCTCCTTCCTGGAGAGGCAGCCTAAAAGCAAGGCAAGTCTGGGCAAGGCTAGCCCCCGGCAGAGCAGCTCGCGCCAGGAACTCTGCCAGATCGGGGCTCTGAGCAGAGCTAGAGCTCTGCCGTACTGGAGGCGCACTTAGCTCCGTGCAAGCAGGGCTTTCAACTTGACGGGGGGCTGGGCTGCCTCCTCTTCCCCCGAGGAGGCTCGCTTCCCTGCTGGCTGTGCACTCGCCTATCAGGCGGGGCGCAGGGCTCCTCCAGCAGGTCTTGCCTCAGGGGCTGCTTCCCCCTGAGTTGGGGCTGTGGGCAGGAACCAGACACGCAGGATCAGGCCCAAACCACCTGCACATGTCTCTGCTGGGGAGGAGAGTGCTAGGGAACCTACGTCTGTCATACACTTTCTGGCACCCAAGGAATCAGCTCCGGTGTGTGCGGGGGCTGAAAACCCCAGCCAGGGGCCCTGGGAGCCTGGTGCTCTCGTGCGGCGCTGATTCTAGGCGGCCTAGAAACCGCTGGAGGAGCCCTGCAGTTGCCCTTCCCTTCCCTCTGACAGAGCTCTCACTGCTGAAGCCCCTTGGCAGTGTGCAACCCACCACCCCCTAAGCCCTCCCCACGACGCCTGGCACCTATGTGCAAAGGCAAGGCAGGATTGGAGCTGAGGCAAGGAAGGCACCAGTGGCGTCTCCCAGGCTCGCTCAGACAGCTCCTTCCTGGGGAGGGAGCCTAAAAAAGGCAAGTCTGGGCAAGGCGAGCCCCCGGCCGAGCAGCCTCGCGCCAGAAACTCTGCCAGATCGGGGCTCTGAGCAGAGCTAGAGCTCTGCCGTACTGGAGGCCCACTTAGCTCCGTGCAAGCAGGGCTTTCCTCCTTGACTGGGCTCGGCTGCCTCCTCTTCTCCCGAGGAGGCTCGCTACACTGCTGGCTGTGCTCTCTCGCCTATCAGGCGGGCGCGCAGGGCTCCTCCAGCAGGTCTTGCCTCAGGGGCTGCTTCCCCTGAGTTGAGGGCTGTGGGCGGGAACCCAGACACGCAGGATAAGGCCCCAACCACCTGCACATGTCTCTGCTGGGGAGGAGAGTGCTAGGGAACCTACGTCTCTCACACACTTTCTAGGCACCCACGGAGTCAGCCTCTGGGAGTGTGGGATGCAAAACCCAGCCAGGGGCCCTTGGAACCTTGGTGCTCTCCGTGCGGAGCTTTGTCTGGGCGGCCAAGGAACCGCTGAAGGAGCCCTGCTGTTGCCCTTCGCTTCCCTCTGACAGAGCTTTCACTGCTGGAGCCCTTGGCAGTGTGCAACCCCACCAGCCCCTAAGCCCTCCTCAAGGACGCTTGGACCTAAGTGCAAAGGCAAGGCAGGGGGTAGAGCTGAAGCCAGGAAGGCGCCAGTGGCGTTTCCGAGCCTCACACAGCCTGCTCCTTCCTGGGGAGGGAGCCTTAAAGCAAGGCAAGTCTGCGCAAGGCTCGCCTATGGCAGAGCATCTTGGTGCCAGGAACTCTGCCAGATCGGGCCTCTGAACAGAGCTAGAGATCTGCCGTACTGGAGTCGCACTTAGCTTCGTGTAAGCAGGGATTTCAGCTTGACGGGACTTGCTGCCTCCTTCCTCTCCCCCGAGGAGGCTCGCTTCCCGCTGGCTGTGCACTCGCCTATCAGGCGGGGCGCAGGGCTCCTCCAGCAGGTCTTGCCTCAGGGGCTGCTTCCCCTGAGTTGGGGCTGTGGGCAGGAACCCAGACACGCAGGATCAGGCCCCAAACACCTGCACATGTCTCTGCTGGGGAGGAGAGTGCTAGGGAACCTACGTCTGTCATACACTTTCTGGGCACCCAAGGAATCAGCCTCCGTGTGTGCGGGGCTGAAAACCCCAGCCAGGGGACCTGGGAGCCTGGTGCTCTCCGTGTGGCGCTGAATCTGGGCGGGCCAAAGCAACCGCTGGAGGAGCCCTGCAGTTGCCCTTCCCTTCCCTCTGACAGAATTCTCACTGCTGGAGCCCTTGGCAGTGTGCAACCCACCAGCCCCTAAGCTCTCCTTAAGGAGGACTGGGACCTAAGTGCAAAGGCAAGGCAGGATTGGAGCTGAGGCAAGAAAGGCGCCAGTGGCGACTCCCAGGCTCCTGCTGCCTGCTCCTTCCTGGAGAGGCAGCCTAAAAGCAAGGCAAGTCTGGGCAAGGCTAGCCCCGCAGAGCAGCCCGCGCCAGGAACTCTGCCAGATCGGGGCTCTGAGCAGAGGCTAGAGCTCTGCCGTACTGGAGGCCACTTAGCTCCGTGCAAGCAGGTTTCACTTGACGGGGCTGGGCTGCCTCCTCTTCTCC
>NW_017208302.1:0-3994 GCF_001704415.2 Capra hircus | reverse complement strand
TCCTTGGGAAAGGCCCCCATGTGGGTATGTGGGTGCCCTTGGGGAACAGTCCCCTGTGTGGGTATGTGGGTGCTCCTTGGGGAACAGTCCCCCCATGTGGGTGCTCCTTGGGGAACAGTCCCCCCCATGTGGGCGCTCCTTTGCAGGCCCCCATGTGGGTATGTGGGTGCTCCTTGGGAACAGCCCCCTCCTTGGCGAACAGTCCCCTGTGTGGGTATGTGGGTGCTCCTTGGGGAACAGTCCCATGTCGCTCCTTGGGAACAGGCCCCATGTGGGCGCTCCTTGGGGAACAGGCCCCATGTGGTATGTGGGTGTGGGGAACAGTCCCCCCATGTGGGCGCTCCTTGGGGAACAGGCCCCCATGTGGGTATGTGGGTGCTCCTTGGGGAACAGCCCCCTTGTGGGCGCTCCTTGGCGAACAGTCCCCTGTGTGGGTATGTGGGTGCTCCTTTGGGAACAGTCCCCCATGTGGGCGCTCCTTGGGGAACAGGCCCCCTGTGGGTATGTGGGTGCTCCTTGGGTACAGCCCCCCATGTGGGTATGTGGGTGCTCCTTGGGAACAGTCCCCATGTGGGCGCTCCTTGGGGAACAGGCCCCGTGTGGGTATGTGGGTGCTCCTTGGGGTACAGCCCTCCATGTGGGTATGTGGGTGCTCCTTGGGGAACAGCCCCCTTGTGGGCGCTCCTTGGGGAACAGCCCCCCGTGTGGGTATGTGGGTGCTCCTTGGGGTACAGCCCTCCATGTGGTATGTGGGCGCTCCTTGGGGAACTGTCCCCCCATGTGGGCGCTCCTTGGCGAACAGTCCCCGAGTGGGTATGTGGGTGCTCCTTGGGGTACAGCCCCCATTTGGACAAGTCCTGCATGGGGTCCGTCCCCTCGTCCCTCACTCACGTGAGCCCAGCAGGCAGGCCCCTCCTGGGCGCCGTCCAGGCTGCCAGCCACTCTTCAGCCGGAGAAGAGCCAGGGCGGTGGGTGCTGGGGCCGGCGGGTGCAGGACCTGGGCTTGTGACCCGGGGGCTGTTCCCTCCCTCAGGCCTGAGGGGACAAAGGAGGCCACGTCCCCAAGCCGGCCCGGGGAAGGAGGTGGTGCAGAGCAGCCTACAGAGTGGACGCCCCTCCAGCCCTACAGCCCCCAGGAGCCGGGGCGGGGGGCTGCACCTGGGGCCTCCCCAGAGCTTCAGCCACAGGCCACATCTGTCCACACGTCCCTGGGCCGAGGTTCCCGGGAGGACAGGCAGAACCAGGCCGAGTCACGGCTGTGTGGGGTGGGGGAGGACACACTCCAGCCACCTCTGATCCGCGTGTGGGAAGGACAAGGAGGCTCTGTGCATAAAGACGCCGCAGCCCAGGGCCCAGCTCGCACTTGGTGTGAGTTTCCAAGTCCTCCTCTCAGTCACTCTTCTCCACCTTCCCGCCGAGCCGGCCGGCCCCAGCGGCCCACCTCCCCTTGGACGTCTTCCTCCTGCTCCGGCCCAGGGCCTGCCTCTGTGCAGCTGCTCCTCAGGCCGCAGGAGAGGGCCGGGGCGGAGACAATTTCAGATCTGATTGCGCCGATGGGCTCAGCGGCCTGATTGCCAATCAGCCCAGAGGAGATGCGATTCAGAGCCGGCCCCACCTTGCAATCATCCTGACCTGCGGCAGAGCGCGGATGCCGCTCAGGTCCCGGGCCTGCGCTGCCCTGGGGCGACACGGGGCTCAGAGTGCTTCACGCTCCGCCCGGGAGCCCTGCTGGGCTGGCGAGCCCCAATCAGGGCTGTCAGGCCATCCAGGGCCGCCCTGTGGTCCCCAGATTGCTCTTGAGGCCGGACGACCTCGGGTGCTTAATGGGCTCAGGAGCCGGGGGAGCCCCCCCAAACCCCACGAGCTCAGGGACCTCAGCTGCAAGACCAGAGAGGCTGGGGAGGGGGCCCTGCTCCGGCCCGAGGACAGATGGCCCCCATCACCCCTGCCTGCTGCACTCTCGGGGTGAAGTCCCAAGGCCTGAGTCTGCATTGAAGAGTCGCGGATGAGCAATGAAGCCCTGAGGCCTCCTACAGCGAGCACAGCCGCGCCGGGGGCAGGGGCGGAGTAAATGCTTCGGAGACACGCTTCAGAACAGGCCACACTTCAGAACAGGCAGTTTGGGCCTGGAGACTTAGGGCTGTGGGGGGCCTTGGGCAGCAAGGTCAGCCCTCAGCCGCTAGGAAGCGGCTCCTCACCCCCATCCCATCCTCCCGCCAGGGCGCTGGGTGCCGGGGCCCAGAGCCCGGGACCCTCTGCAGGGCTGTCTCTCCCCTCCAGCCCCCGGAGGGGCGTGGGGGCCTCAGCTAGAACTGGTAGCAGGGCGCTGCAGTCGCGGGTCGCTGCTCCGTCCCCCATCCCCTTTGGGCCTTGTGTCCCCAGCGCTGGGACAGGGAGCCGACGTGGACACGGCTGAGGGTCGCGGGGGCGGACAGGCGAGGAGGCTGCCGCGGCCACGCAGGTGAGGGTCGCCCCCCTCGGCGCTCCCTGGGACAGGGCAGAGGCTCTGAGCCCCGGGTGGGGGCCCTCGCGGGGTCCGCTCCCCACTGTCCCGAAGGCCCTGCTTCCACTGGACTCAGCGCAGACCAGAGGGAAGTTAACGAACTTCCCTCTTTAAGGGCAGAGGCCGTTCTGGGACTGGCTGGCGCGGCTTGTGAAAGCTGTATTATTTTTACCCTCCCTGAAATATATTCTTTAGAAAAAAGACACTGTTTTAGGACTGGCTGAAGAGAGTAATGCACACATGTCTGTGAACAATCTAAGGCTCCCCCCGGCCCGCCTCGATGGCTGGATTCCCGGAGAAGCGCCGGTGGTGTGTGAGCACGGCTGCTCCAGACACTGATGAACATGGGCGGGATGAGGAGCCCGCGGCGGAGCAGGCAGCACAGGTGGGCTCCGCGCTGCAGACGGGCGGCCGGTGCGAGCTTCTAGAAGGGAGGGCGCTCCTGTGACCGTCACCGAAGGCCAAGGCTCTGGCCTCGCGGTTCACATGGACGCGCCAGCACTCGTCTGTAGGTGGGAGATCTGAGGCTGAGAGCTGTCATGCCCGTTTCAAAGTCCTGAGCTGGCGCTTTCCCGGTGGTCCAGTGGTTACGAAGCCGCCTTGCGATGCAGGGGACGCGGGTTTGACCTCCAGCTCGGGAGGATCTCACGTGCCACAGGGCAGCCAAGCCCACGTGCCACCACGACTGAGCTTGCCCACCTGGAGCACCAGAGCCACAGGTACTGAAGCGTGCGCGGTGCAGCGGGGCGAGCCGCCGCAGCGAGAAGCCGGAACACCACGGTTCAGAAGCCCCTGCTCAGGGCAGCTGGAGAAAGCCCGGCCCAGCGGCGAAGACCCAGCACAGCCAATAAATAAATTTCAAAAGAGATTGATTGAAAAAAAAAAAAAAAAAGCCAAGTCTGGAGCCCAAACCCTGAGTGTGGGTGCCAAAGAGCTTTCCTGGCCGTGGAGATGTGCTATTTTTTGTTCGATGGGAGCTCACAGACGCAGCTCTGGACGGTCAACCTCACCAGCTTTGGGAAGTGGGTGGGCGAGCAGGGTGTCCACAGAACGAGCGTGTGTGATGTCAGCGCAGCCAGGGATGAGGAGACTGTGCTGGCCTGTCGTGTTCCTGGGGGGAGAGCGGCAATTTGCGTCTCCTCCTTCTCTGTTTGTTTGCAAACAGAGCTATCATTCTGTTCTGGAGAAGTCGTGTTGAAGACAATTACTTAGGGATGTTCGCAGAAATTCCCAAATACAGAGATTAATTATAGTCATTTTCAGATTTCATGAAAACAGTTGTTTAAGAGAAAACGGCCATAAAACTGTTTGTGATTGTGCTGAGTTTATCAAGGTTCGTGGAAATCCAGCAGAATTACTGTTGGGTTCGATTTATTTGAATTAAGAAGCTCCAAACACTCTGCAGCTATTTTGGGAAGCAGCCGGAAGACATCAACAACTGCTTTTTCAGTGCAGATTTCGACGCAAGCCCTGTTCTAGGGGCGTGAGTGT
>NW_017208301.1:0-3994 GCF_001704415.2 Capra hircus | reverse complement strand
TAGAGATGCCTCAGCGAAATGGGCCTCATCTCACCTGGAGGGGAGAACCTCCTGGATTTTCTCGAGTTGTGGCAGGTCTCTCGACTTACGACAGGGACCTCAGGAACCCGCTCTGGTGGCCTCAGGAAAGACCAGTCCCATGCGAGTTGCTCGGGGGACTCTCGGGATTCCTCTCCCATCGATCCCGGGGCCTAAGACCTTGTGTGGAGTCGGTTGCGGAACCTGAGGTTTACTCTCCAGGGCTCGCATGGATCTTGGGGTACTTCTGGAGTCTCCCCAGGGGAGTCATTCCACGTCTCGAGTGGGGGCATGCACGTGCGCTTTCCTCCCCAGCTCTAGCAGCAGTGTCACGCTTCCCATCGAGTGGATCAAGGGATCTGTGGCTTTCCCTCGAGGCTTTGCCACAGGGCTGTCCCACATGCCACCGTGGTGTGAGTCGATCCTCGGCTTGAAAGTCGAGGCAGTGCAGGGAAAACAGGTTTCCCTGGAATGACTGAGACATCTGGGGACTCTGGGAATGGTGCCACGACCCTGGAGTTCCTCTCTCCTTCCCTGTGGAGAGCGCCTCCTCCAGAGATGCTATGGGTACGCCGGGAATTCTTTCCCGACCACGCAGGGAAAGGATCCCTCCTCTCGAGCTAGGAGGCGGACACGGGGCTCCTCTGGATGTGGGCGGGACTCTCGTGCTTCCTCTCGAGAGGAGACGGGTATGTCGGGGAACTTCTTGAGTTGCAGCAAGGATGTGAAGGACCCTTTGTAAGTTACAGAGGTTAGGTGTGATTAGCCTGGAGACGCCTCAGTAGAAATGGGCCTCATCTCGCCTGGAGGGGAGAACCTCCTGGATTTTCTCGAGTTAGGGCAGGTGCTCTCGACTTACGACGGGGATCTCAGGGACCCGATCTGGGGGCCTCAGGAAAGGCCAGTCCCCTTTCGAGTTGCTCGGGCCTCTTGGAATTCCTCTCCCGACGATGCCGGGGCCTAAGAACTTGTGTGGAGTCGGTTCCAGAACCTGAGGTTTCCTCTCCAGTGCTGACATGGATCTTGGGGTACTTCTGGAGTCTCCCCAGGGGAGTCAGTCCTCGTCTCGAGTGGGGCATGCACCTGTGCTTTCCTCCCGAGTGTAGCAGCAGTGTCATGGCCCGTCGCGTGGATCAAGGGATCAGTGGCTTTCCCTCGAGGCTTCCTCAAGAGGCTTTCCCATAAGGCTTTCCCACGTGGCTTTCCCACAGGGCTGTCCCACGTGCCACCGTGGTGTGAGTCTATCCTTGGCTGGAAAGTCGAGGCAGTGCAGGGAAAACAGGTTTCCCTGGAATGGACTGAGACATCTGGGGGACTCTGGGAATGGTGGCACCACCCTGGAGTTCCTCTCGCCTTTCCTGTGGAGAGCGCCTCCTCTTGAGAAGCGACAGGAACGCCGGGTATTCTTTCCCGACCACGAAAGGAAATGATCTCTCCTCTCGAGCTAGGAGGGCGGAAACGGGGTTCCTCTGGATGTGAGCGGGACTCTCATGCTTCCTCTCAAGTGGAGACGGGTATGTCGGGGAACTTCTTGAGTTGCAGCAAGGGTGTGAATCACCCTTCGGAAGTTACAGAGGTTAGGTGTGATTAGCCTCGAGACACCTCAGCAGAAATGGGGCCTCATCTCGCCACAGGGGAAACCACCTGAATTTTCTCTAGATGCGGCAGGTGCTCTCGACTTACGACGGGGACCTCAGGGACCCGCTCTGGTGGCCTCAGGAAAGGCCAGTACCCATGTGAGTTGTTCGGGGCCTCTCGGACTCCTTTCGCGTCGATGCCGGGCCTAAGTCCTTGTGTGGAGTCGGTGCCGGAAACTGAGGATTCCTCTCCAGTGCTGACATGGATCTTGGGCTACTTCTGGAGTCTCCCCAGGGGAGTCTTCCGTCGTCTCGAGTGGGGCATGCACGTGCGCTTTCCTCCCGAGCTGAAGCAGCAGATTCACGCTTCCCTTCCCGTGGATCAAGGGATCTGTGGCTATCCCTCGAGGCTTTCCCACGAGGCTTTTACCACGAGGCTTTCCCAAGAGTCTTTCCCACGAGGCTTTCCCACAGGGCTGTCCCACGTGCTACCCTGGTGTGAGTCGATCCTCGGCTTGAAAGTCGAGGCAGTGCAGGGAAAACAGGTTTCCCTGGAATGGACTGAGACATCTGGGGGACTCTGGGAATGGTGGCACGACCCTGGAGTTCCTCTCGCCTTTCCAGTGGAGAGCGCCTCCTCTTGAGATGCGATGGGAATGCCGGGAATTCTTTCCTGACCAGGCAGGGAAAGGATCCCTCTTCTCGATATAGGAGGCGGAAATGGGGCTCCTCTTTATGTGGGCGGGACTCTCGTACTTCCTCTCTAGTGGAGACGGGTATGTCGGGGAACGTCTTGAGTTGCAGCAAGGGTGTGAGGAACCCTTTGAAAGTTCCAGAGGTTAGGTGTGATTAGCCTCGAGACACCTCAGCAGAAATGGGCCTCATCTCGCCACAGGGGAAACCACCTGAATTTTCTCTAGATGCGGCAGGTGCTCTCGACTTACGACGGGGACCTCAGGGACCCGCTCTGGTGGCCTCAGGAAAGGCCAGTACCCATGTGAGTTGTTCGGGGGCCTCTCGGGACTCCTTCGCGTCGATGCCGGGCCTAAGTCCTTGTGTGGAGTCGTGCCGGAAACTGAGGATTCCTCTCCAGTGCTGACATGGATCTTGGGTACTTCTGGAGTCTCCCCAGGGAGTCTTCCGTCGTCTCGAGTGGGGGCATGCACGTGCGCTTTCCTCCCGAGCTGAAGCAGCAGATTCACGCTTCCCTTCCCGTGGATCAAGGGATCTGTGGCTATCCCTCGAGGCTTTCCCACGAGGCTTTTCTTTCCCACGAGGCTTTCCCACAGGGCTGTCCCACGTGCTACCCTGGTGTGAGTCGATCCTCGGCTTGAAAGTCGAGCAGTGCAGGGAAAACAGGTTTCCCTGGAATGGACTGAGACATCTGGGGGACTCTGGGAATGGTGCACGACCCTGGAGTTCCTCTCGCCTTTCCAGTGGAGAGCGCTCTCCTTGAGATGCGATGGGAATGCCGGGAATTCTTTCCTGACCAGGCAGGGAAAGGATCCCTCTTCTCGAATAGGAGGCGAAATGGGGCTCCTCTTTATGTGGGGACCTCTCGTACTTCCTCTCTAGTGGAGACGGGTATGTCGGGGAACGTCTTGAGTTGCAGCAAGGGTGTGAGGAACCCTTTGAAAGTTCCAGAGGTTAGGTGTGATTAGCCTCGAGACGCCTCAGCGGAAATGGCCTCATCTCGCCTGGAGGGGAGAACCTCCTGGATTTTCTTCGAGTTGCGGCAGTGCTCTCGACCTACAAACGGGACCTCAGGACCCGCTCTGGTGGCCACAGGAAAGGCCAGTCCCCATGCGAGTTGCTCGGAGCCTCTCGGGATTCATCTCCCGTCGATGCTTGGCCTAAGACCTTGTGTGGAGTCAGTTCCGGAACCTGAGGATTCCTCTTCAGTGCTGACATGTATTTGGTGTACTTCTGGAGTATCCCCAGGGAAGTCAGTCCTCGTCTCGAGTGGGGACATGCACGTGCGCTTTCCTTCCGAGCTGTAGCCGCAGTGTCGCGCTTCCCTTCGCGTGGATGAAGTGATCAGGGGCTTTCCCTCGAGGCTTTCCCACAGGGCTGTCCCACGTGCCACCGTGGTGTGAGTCGATCCTCGGCTTGAAAGTCGAGGCAGTGCAGGGAAAACAGCTTTTCCCTGGAATGGACTGAGACATCTGGGGACTCTGGGAATGGTGGCACGACCCTGGAGTTCCTCTGGTCTTTCCTGTGGAGAGCGTCTCCTCTTGAGATGAGACGGGAACGCCGGGAATTCTTTCACGAACACGCAGGGAAAGGATCCCTCTTCTCGAGCTAGGAGGCAGAAACGGGGCTCCTCTGGATGTGGATGGACCTTCGTGCTTCCTCTCTAGTGGAGACGAGTAGGTCGGGGAACTACTTGAGTTGCAGAA
>NW_017208300.1:0-3994 GCF_001704415.2 Capra hircus | reverse complement strand
AGAGAGAGATTTATTACGCGAGACACTATCTCAGCTAAATGGGGCGCTCAGCTCGCCTGAGGCGGAGAACCTCCGTGATTTTCCACCGTGGGCAGGTGCGCTCGACTGTGACGATGGGGACCTCAGGACACGCTCGTGTGAGCCTCATCGCGATAAGGCCAGTCCGAATGCGTAGTTGCGGCAGCCTTCGGGTATTCTCTCGATTCCGGTGAGGTAAGCTTGTGTTGGTGGTGATCTGGATTCTGAGGATTCCTCTCCAGTACCGGACTGGACTCTTGTGGTACTTCTGGAGTCCCGGGGCGGTCAGTCCTCGTCTGCCAGTGCGGGTATGCACGCTATGCACTTCCTCTCGAGCTGTAGCACGCCAGTGTCACGATCGATTTGGCGTGAGATCAATGGGATCAGGTGGCTTTCCTTCGAGGCTTTTCCACGAGGCTTTCCTCAGCTTCAATGCGGCTGTACCACGTGCACCGTTGGTGTCGTCGACTCCTTACGGCTTGACAAGCTCAACAGATGGCAGGAAAACCAGTTTCCCCGGAATGATCTGAGAATCTGCGGCGATACTGCGGAATAGGGCGACGCCGTGGAGGAGTTGCTCCTCGCCTTTCCTGTGGAAGCGCTCTCTCTCTGAGATTCGACCATGGAACTACGGGAATTTCTTCACGACACTCGCAGGGAAAGGATCCTCCTCTCGAGTTAGGAGGCGAAACCGGAGGCTCCTCCTGGATGGGCGGGATCTCTTGTGCTCCTCTCAGTGGAGCGGGTATTCGGAGGGAATCTGCTTGAGTTGCAGGCAAGGGCTGTTGAAGGACCTTTGGAAGTTCGTCTTAGGTTGTGCTTGATTTCGCTGGCATGCGCGTCAGCGGAAATGGCCTATCTGCGCCTGGAGGGGAGAAACTTCGCTTGATTTGCTCGAGTTGAAGCATGGTGCTCCTCGACCTTAAATGGGACCGTCAGGGACCCGCTCTGGTGCCTCAAAGCACGTCCATTCGGAGTTTGCACGGCGGTGCCTATTCCTGGATTCCTCTCCTGTCGATGGCGCTCCCTTCGGAGGGCTTAAGACCGGTTTGTTTGGAGTCGGGCCCGGAACGAGATTCCTCTCCAGTGCGTGAAGCATGGATCGTTGGGGTATTTCTGGAGTCTCCCAGGGGAGCAAGTCTCCGTCTCTAATGGGTAGCATGCACTGACGACTTTCTCCCGGAATCTGTTATGGTCATGCATGTGCGCAGCTTTGGTGAACCGGATACCCTCTCGCAGTGGATATCAAGGGATCTGTGGGCTTTCCATTTGAGGCTTTCTCCACTGACTTAGGCTCCTCTGCCACGAAACCTCCCACAGGGCTGTCACCACGTGGCAACGTGGTGTGAGCATCCTCGCTTGAATAGTCGAGGGCTGTGCTAGGATAAACAGGGTTTCCCTGGAATCGGACTTTAGAAACATCTGGGACCTGGAAGGTGGACGACCCTGGAGTTCTCTCGCCTTCCTGTGGAGGCGCCTCTGTCTTGAGATGCGAAACGGTAACGAGGAATTCTTTCCCACGACACACGGGAAAGGATCCCTCCTCAAACGAGCTAGAGGCGGAAACGGGGCCTCCTCTGGATGTGGGCCGGAACTCTTCTGTGGCTTTCCTCTCGAGTGGAGACGGGTATGGTCGGGGACCTTCTTGAGTTGCACAAGGGCTGTCGAAGCGACCCTTTGGAAGTTCCACATGTCAGATGTCGCATTAGCTCGGACGCTCAGCGGAAGATGGCCTCATCTCGCTCCTGGAGGGGAGAACTCCTGGTTTCTCGATTGCGGTAGGTGCCTCGACTTACGAATGGGGAACTCAGGGACCCGCTCTGGCTGGCATCAGGAAAGGCACTACCATGCGAGTGCTCGGGCCTCTCGGATTCCCCTCCCAGATCAGGCGCCTAAGATCTGTGTGGATCGGCGCCGTAAACTGAAGGATTGTCTCCACAGCTGCTGACATGGACTTCGGGGTACTTCTGAGTACTCCCAGGGGAGTCAGTCCTCGTCTAAGATGGGGGCCATCGCAGCGGACGCTTTCCTGCCCGAGCTGTAGCAGCAGTGTCGCGATTCCATTTGCGTGAATCAAGGGATCAGGGGCTTTCCCTCGAGGCTTTCCACGAGGCTTCCCACATTGCTGTAACACGTGCCACCGTGGTGTGAGTCGATCCTCGCTTGACAGTCGAAGCAGTGCAGGGAAAACAGCTTTCCCCGGAATGGACTGAGACATCCAGGGGACTCTGGGAATGGTGACACGACCGTGGAGTTCCTCTCGCCTTTCCTGTGGAGAGCGCCTCCTCATGAGATTCGACGGGAACGCCGGGAATTCTTTCCCGACCACGCAGGGAAAGGATCCCTCCTCTCGAGCTAGGAGGAGAAACGGGGCTCCTCTGGATGTGGGCCGGACTCTCGTGCTTCCTCTTGAGTGGAGTCGGGTATGTCTGGGAACTTCTTGAGTTGTAGCAAGGGTGTGAAGACGGCCTTTGGAAGTTTCCAGTGGTTAGGTGTGATTAGCGTCGAGATGCCTCAGCGGAAATGGGCCTCATCTCGCCTGGAGGGGAGAACCTCCTGGATTTTCACGAGTTTGGGCAGGTGCTCTCGACTTATGACGGGGACCTCAAGGACGCCTTCTAGTGGCCACAGGAAAGGCCAGACCCCATGCGAGTTGCTCGGAGGCCTCTCGGGATTCATCTCCCGTCGATACTGGGGCCTAAGACCTTGTGTGTAGTCAGTTCCCGAACCTGAGGATTCCTCTTCAGTGCTGACATATATTTGGTGTACTTCTGCAGTCTCCCCAGGGAAGTCAGACCTCGTCTCGAGTGGGTGCATGCACGTGCGCTTTCCTTGCGAGCTGTAGCAGCAGTGTCCCGCTTCCCTTCGGGTGGATCAAGGGATCAGGGGCTTTCTGTCGAGGCTTTCGAACGAGCCTCTCCCACGAGGCTTTCCCACAGGGCTGTCCCACGTGCCACCGTGGTGTGAGTGATCCTCGGCTTGAAAGTCGAGGCAGTGCAGGGAAAACAGGTTTCCCTGGAATGGACGGAGACATCTGGGGACTCTGGGAATGGTGGTACGACCCTGGAGTTCTTCTCGCCTTTTCCTGTGGAGAGCGCCTCCTCTTGAGATGCGACGGGAACGCCGGGAATTCTTCCCGACCACACAGGGAAAGGATCTCTCCTCTCTAACTAGCAGGCAGAAACGGGGCTCTCTGGATGTGGGCGGGACACTAGTTCTTTTGGAACTTCCAGAGGTTAGGTGTAAATAGCCTCGAGACGCCTCAGCGGAAATGGGCCTCATCTCGCCTGAACGGGAGAACCTCCTGGATTTTCTCGAGTTGCAGCAGGTTCTCTCGAGTTACGACGGGGACCTCAGGGACCCGCTCTGGTGGCCTCAGGAAAGGCCAGTCCCCTTGCGAATTGCTCGGGCGCCTCTCAGGATTCCTCTCCAGTCGATGCCGGGCCTAAGACCTTGTGTGGAGTCGGTGCCGGAACCTGAGGATTCCTCTCCAGTGCTGACATGGATCCTGGGGTACTTCTGGAGTCTCCCCAGGGGTCAGTCCTCGTCTCCAGTGGGGGCATGCACGTGCGCTTTCCTTCCGAGCTGTAGCAGCAGTGTCGGGATTCTCTTTTGCGTGGATCAAGGGATCAGGGCCTTTCCCCTCGAGGCTTTCCCACGAGGCTTTCCCACAGTCCTGTCCACGTGCCACCGTGGTGTGAGTCGATCTCGGCTTGAAAGTCGACGCAGTGCAGGGAAAACAGATTTCCCTGGAATAGACTGAGACATCTGGGGGACTCTGGGAATGGTGGTACGACCCTGGAGTTACTCTCGGCTTTCCTGTGGATAGCGCCTTCTCTTGAGATGCGACTGAGCCGCCGGGAATTCTTTCCGACGACGCGGGAAAGGATCCCTCTTCTCGAGCTAGGAGGCGGAAACGGGGCTCCTCTGGATTGAGCGGACTCTCGTGCTTCCTCTTGAGTGGAGACGGGTATGT
>NW_017208299.1:0-3995 GCF_001704415.2 Capra hircus | reverse complement strand
TCCAGATTCGTGCACCCATTCCCAGAGGCCCCCAGATATCTCAGTCCATTCATGGAAACCTGTTTCTCCTGCACTGCCTCAACTTTCTAGCCTAGGATCGACACACAACACGGTGGCACTGGGACAGTCCTTTGGGAAAGTCTCGTGGGAAAGCCTCGTGGAAAAGACTCGTGGGAAAGCCTCGAGGGAAAGCCGCAGATACCTTGATCCACGCGAAGGGAAGCGTGACACTGCTGCTACAGCTCGGGAGGAAAGCGCACGTGCATGCCCCCACTCGAGATGAGGACTGACTCCCGTGGGGAGACTGAAGAAGTACCCCAAGATCCTTGTCAGCACTGCAAAGGAATCCTCAGGTTCCAGCACGACACCACACAAGGTCTTAGGCCCTGGCATCGACGGTTGAGGAACCCCGAGAGTGCCCTGAGTAACTCGCAAGGGGACTGGCCTTTCCTGAGGCCACCAGAGCGGGGTCCTGAGGGCCCCGTCATAAGTCGAGAGCACCTGCCGCAACTCGAGAACATCTAGGAGGTTCTCCCCTGCAGGCGAGATGAGGCCCATTTTCGCTGAGGCGTCTCGAGGCTAATCACATCTAACATCTGGAACAAAGGGTCCTTCACACCCTTGCTGCAACTCAAGAAGTTCTCCGACATACCCGTCTCCACTCGAGAGGAAGCACGAGAGTCCCGCCCACATCCAGAGGAGCCCCGTTTACGCCTCTAGCTCGAGAGGAGGGATCCTTTCCCTGCGTGGTCGGGAAAGAATTCCCTGCGTTCCCGTTGTATCTCAAGAGGAGGCGCTCTCCACAGGAAAAGCGAGAGGAACTCCAGGGTCGTGCCACCATTCCCAGAGTCCCCTGAATGTCTCAGTCCATTCCAGGGAAAACTGTTTTCCCTGAACTGCATCGACTTTCAAGCCGAGGATCAACTCACACCACCGTGGCACGAGGGACAGCCCTGTGGGAAAGCCTCGTAGGAAAGCCTCGAGGGAAAGCCCCTGATCCCTTGATCCACGGGAAGGGAATCGTGACACTGCTGCTACAGATCGGGAGGAAACCACATGTGCATGCCCCAACTCGAGACGAGGACTGACTCCACTGTGGAGACTCCAGAAGTACCCCAAGACCCAAGTCATCACTGGAGAGGAATCCTCAGATTCCATCACAGACTTCACACAAGGTCTTCGGCCGGGGCTTCAAAATGGAGAGGAATCCCGAGAGGCTCTAGAGCAACTGCATGGGGACTGGCCTTTCCTGAGGCCACCAGAGCGGGTCCCTGAGGTCCCAGTCGTAAGTCTAGAGCACCTGCCGCTACTCGAGAAAATCCAGGGGGTTCTCCCATTCATGCGAAATGAGGCCCATTTCCGCTGAGGCGTCTCGAGTCTAATCACACCTAACTTCTAAAACTTCCAAAGGTTACTTCACACCTTTGCTGCAACTTAAGAAGTTCCCCGACACACCTGTCTCCACTCGAGAGGAAGCACAAGAGTCCCGACCACTTTCAGAGGTGACCCGTTTCCGCCTCATAGCTCTAGAAGAGGGATCGTTTGCCTGCGTGGTCAGGAAAGAATTCCCGGTGTTCCTGTTCTGTCTCAAAAGAAGATGCTCTCTACATGAAAGGCGAGAGGAACTCCAGGGTCGTCCCATCGTTCCCTGAGTCCCCCAGATGTCTCAGTACATTCCAGGGAAACCTGTTTTCCCTGCACTGCCTCGACTTTCAAGCCGAGGATCAACTCACACCACAGTGGCACGTGGGACAGCCCTGTGGAAAGCCTCGTGGGAAAGCCTCATGGGAAAGCCTCCTGGGAAACCCAGTGATCCCTTGATCCACGCGATGGGAAGCGTGACAATGATGCTACAGCTCGGGAGGAAAGCGCACGTGCATGCCCCCACTCGAGACGAGAAGTGACTCACCTGGGAAGACTCCAGCAGTACCCCAAGATCCATGTCAGCACAGGAGAGGAATCCTCAGGTTCCGGCACCGACTCCACACAAGGTCTTAGGCCCCGGCATCGCCGGGAGAAGAATCCCGAGAGGCCCCCGAGCAACTGGCATGGGGACTGGCCTTTCCAGAGGCCACCAGAGCGGGTCCCTGAAGTCCCCATGGTAAGTCGAGAGCACCGGCCACAACTCTTGAAAATCCAGGAGGTTCTCCCTCCAGGCGAGATGAGGCCCTTTTCCCTGAGGCGTCTCGACGCTAATCACACCTAACCTCTGGAACTTCCCAAGGGTCCTTCACACCCTTGCTGCAACTCAAGAAGTTCCCCGTCATACCCGACTCTACTCGAGAAGAAGGACGAGAGTCCCGCCACATACAGAGGAGCCCCGTTTCTTCCTCATAGCTCTAGAGGAGGGATCCTTTCCCTGCGTGGTCGGGAAAGTATTCCCGGAGTTCCGTCGCATCTCAAGAGGAGGCGCTCTCAACTTGAAACGGGAGAGGAACTCCCGGTTCGTGCCACCGTTCCCACACTCCTCCAGATGTCTCATTCCATTCCAGGGAAACCTGTTTTCCCTGCACTGCCTCGACTTTCAAGCTGAGGATCGACTCACACCACGGTGGCATGTGGGACAGCCCTGTGGAAAAGCCTCGTGGGAAAGTATCCTGAGAAAACCTCGAGGGAAAGCCACAGATCCCATGATCCAGGCGAAGGGAAGCGTGACACTGCTGCTACAGCTCGGGAGGAAACCCCACGTGCATGCCCCCACTCGAGACCAGGACTGACTCCCCTGGGGAGACTCCAGAAGTACCCCAAGATCCATGTCAGCACTGGAGAGGAATCCTCAGATACCGGCACCGACTCCACACAAGGTCTGAGGCCTGACATCGACGGGAGACGAATCCCGAGAGGCCCCGAGCAACTCGCATGGGGACTGCCCTTTCCTGAGGCCACCACAGCGGGTCCCTGAGGTCCCCGTCGTAAGTCGAGAGCACCAGCCGCAACTCGAGAAAATCCAGGAGGTTCTCCGTTCCAAGCGAGATGAGGCCCATTTCCGCTGAGGCGACTAGAGGCTATTCACACCTAAACTCTGGAACTTCCAAAGGGTCCTTCACACCCTTGCTGAAACTCAAGAAGTTCCGCGACATACCCGACTCCACTAGAGAGGAAGCACGAGAGTCCCGCCCACATCCAGAGGAGCCCCGTATCCGCTCCTAGCTCGAGAGACGGATCCTTTCCCCGCGTTGTCGGGAAACAATTCCCGGCGTTCCCATCGCATCTCAAGATGAGGCACTCTCCACAGGAAAGGCGAGAGGAACTCCAGGGTCTTGCCACATTCCAGAGTCCCCCAGATGTCTCAGTCCATTCCAGGGAAACCTGTTTTCCCTGCACTGCCTCGACCTTCAACCGAGGATCGACTCACACCACGGTGACACGTGGGACAGCCCTGTGGGAAAGCGTCGTGGGAAAGCCTGTGGGAAAGCCTCGAGGGAAAGCCACAGATCCCTTGATCCACTCGAAGGGAAGCGTGACACGGCTGCTAAAGCTGGGGAGGAAAGCTCATGTGCATGCCCCCACTCGAGACGAGAACTGACTCCCTGGGGAGACTCAGACGTACCCAAGATCCATGTCAGCACTGGAGAGGAATCCTCAGGTTCCGGCACTGACTCCACACAAGGTCTTAGGCCCCAGCATCGACGGGAGAGGAAACCCGAGAGGCCCCGAGAGGCCACCGAGTAACTCGCATGGGGACTGGCCTTTCCTGAGGCCACCAGAGAGGGTCCCTGAGGTCTCCGACGTAAGTCGAGAGCACCTGCCGCAACTCGAGAAAATCCAGGAGTTCTCCTCTCTCCAGGCGAGAAGAGGCCCATTTCCACTGAGGCGTCTCGAGGCTAATCACACCTACCCTCTGGAACTTCCAAAGGGTCTTCTCACACCCATGCTGCAACTCAAGAAGTTCCACGACATACCCGACTCCACTAGAGAGGAAGCAGCACGAGAGTCCCGCCCACATCCAGAGGAGAACCGCTTCCGCCTCCTAGCTCGAGAGGAGGGATCCTTTC
>NW_017208298.1:0-3996 GCF_001704415.2 Capra hircus | reverse complement strand
GCAGCTCGGAGGAAAGCGCTCGTGCATGCCCGACTCGAGACGAGGACTGACTCCCCTGGAGAGCCTCCAGAAGTAACCAAGATCCATGTCTGCACTGAGAGGAAACCTCAGGTTCCAGCACCGACTCCACCCAAGGTCTTAGGCCCCAGCATCGACTGGAGAGGAATCCCGAGAGGCGCCCAAGCAACTCGCATGGGTACTGGCCTTTCCTGAGGCCACCAGAGCGGGTCCCTGAGGTTCCCGACGTAAGTCGAGAGCACCTGCCGCAACTCGAGAAAATCCAGGTGGTTCTCCCTAAAGGCGAGTTGAGGCCCATTTCCGCAGAGGTGTCTCGAGGCTAATCACACCTAACCTCTGGAACTTCCAAATGGTCCTTCAAAACCATGCTGCAACTCAAGAAGATCCCGACATACCCGTCTCCACTCGAGAGGAAGCACGAGAGTCCCGCCCACATCCAGAGGAGCCCCGTTTCCGCCTCCTAGCTCGAGAGGAGGGATCCTTTCCCTGCGTGGTCGGGAAAGAATTCCCGGCGTTCCCGTCGCATCTCAAGAGGAGGCGCTTTCCACAGGAAAGGCGAGAGGAACTCCAGGGTCGTGCCACCATTCCCAGAGTCCCCCAGATGTCTCAGTCCATTCCAGGGAATCCTGTTTTTCCTGTACTGCCTCGACTTTCAAGCCGAGGATCGACTCACACCACGGTGGCACGTGGGACAGCCCTGTGGGAAAGCCTCGTGGGAAAACCTCGTTGGAAAGCCTCGAGGAAAGCCCCTGATCCCTTGATCCACGCAAAGAGAAGCGTGACACTGCTGCTTCAGCTCGGGAGGAAAGCGCACGTGCATTCCCCCACTCGAGACGACGACTGACTCCCCTCGGGAGACTCCAGAAGTACCCCAAGATCCATGTCAGCACTGGAGAGGAATGCTCAGGTTCCGGCACCTACTCCACACAAGATCTTAGCCCCGGCATAGACGGGAGAGGAATCCTGAGAGGCCCCCGAGCAATTCGCAAGGGGACTGGCCTTTCCTGAGGCCACCAGAGCGGGTCCCTGAGGTCCCCGTCGTAAGTCGAGAGCACCTGCCGCAACTCGAGAAAATCCAGGAGGTTCTCCCCTCCAGGCGAGATGAGGCCCATTTCCGCTTAGGCGTCTCCAGGCTAATCACATCTAACATCTGGAACTTCCAAAGGGTCCTTCACACCCTTGCTGCAACTCAAGAAGTTCCCCGACATACCCGTCTCCACTCGAGAGGAAGCACGAGAGTCCCGCCCACATCCAGAGGAGCCCCGTTTCAGCCTCCTAGCTCGAGAGGAGGGATCCTTTCCCTGCGTGCTCGGGAAAGAATTCCCGGCGTTCCCGTCGCATCTCAAGAGGAGGCGCTCTCAACCGGAAAGGCGAGAGGAACTCCTGGGTCGTGCCACCATTCCCAGATCCCGCAGATGTCTAGTCCATTCCAGGGAAACCTGTTTCCCCTGCACTGCCTCGACTTTCAAGCCGAGGATCGACTCACACCACGGTGGCACGTGGGACAGCCCTGTGGGAAAGCCTCGTGGGAAAGCCTCGTTGGAAAGCCTCGAGGGAAACCCCTGATCCCTTGATCCACGCAAAGGGAAGCGTGACACTGCTGCTTCAGCTCGGGAGGAAAGCGCACGTGCATTCCCCCACTCGAGACGACGGCTGACTCCCGTGGGGAGACTCCAGAAGTACCCCAAGATCCATGTCAGCACTGGAGAGGAATGCTCAGGTTCTGGCACCTACTCCACACAAGATCTTTGCCCCGGCATCGACGGGAGAGGAATCCCGAGAGGCCCGAGAGCAACTCGCATGGGGACTGGCCTTTCTGAGGCCACCAGAGCGGGTCCCTGAGGTCCCCGTCGTAAGTCGAGAGCACCTGCCGCAACTCGAGAAAATCCAGGAGGTTCTCCCCTCCAGGCGAGATGAGGCCCATTTCCGCTGAGGCGTCTCGAGGCTAATCACACCTAACCTCTGGAACTTCCAAAGGGTCCTTCACACCCTTGCTGCAACTCAAGAAGTTCCCCGACATACCCGTCTCCACTCGAGAGGAAGCACGAGTGTCCCACCCACATCCAGAGGAGCCCTGTTTCCGCCTCATAGCTCGAGAGCATTGATCCTTTCCCTGCATGGTCGGAAAAGAATTCACGGCGTTTCCAACGCATCTTAAGTGGAGGCGCTCTCCACAGGAAAATAGAGAGGACTCCAGGGTCGTGCCACCATTCCCAGAGTCCCCCAGATGTCTCAGTCCATTCCAGGGAAACCTTTATTCCCTGCACTGCCTCGACTTTCAAACCGAGGATCGACTCACACCAACAGTGGCACGTGGGACAGCCCTGTGGGAAAGCCTCGTGGGAAAGCCTCGAGGGAAAGCCACAGATCCCTTGATCCATGCGAAGGGAAGCGTGACACTGCTGCTACAGATCGGGAGGAAAGCGCACCGTGCATGCCCCCAGTGGAGTAGCGGACTGACTGCCCTGAGAGACTCCAGAAGTACACCAAGATCCATGTCAGCACTGCAGAGGAATCCTCAGGTTCCAGCACCGACTCCACACAAGATCTTAGGCACCGGCATCGAAGGGAGAGGAATCCCGAGAGGCCCCCGAGCAACTCGCATGGGGACTGGCCTTTCCTGAGGCCTCCAGAGCGGGTCCCTGAGGTCCCCGTCGTAAGTTGAGAGCACCTGCCAACTCGAGAAAATCCAGGAGGTTCTCCCCTCCAGGCGAGATGAGGCCCATTTCCGCTGAGGCGTCTCGAGGCTAATCACATCTAACATCTGGAACTTCCAAAGGGTCCTTCACACCCTTGCTGCAACTCAAGAAGTTCCCCGACATACCGGTCTCCACTCAAGAGTAACATGAGAGTCCCGCCCATTTCCAGAGTGGCCCCGTTTCCGACTGCTAGCTCGAGAGGAGGGATCCTTTCCCTGCGTGGTCGGGAAAGAATTCCTAGCATTCCTGTCGCATCTCAAGAGGAGGCGCTCTCCACAGGAAAGACGAGAGGAACTCCAGGATCAGGCCCCATTCCAGAGTCCCCCTGATCTCAGGCCATTGCAGGGAAACCTGTTTTCCCTGCACTGCCTCGACTTTCAAGGAGGATCGACTCACACCACGGTGGCACGTGGGACAGCCCTGTGGGGAAGCCTCGTGGGAAAGCCCTGTGGGAAAGCCTCGAGGGAAAGCCCCTGATCCCTTGATCCACGCAAAGGGAAGCGTGACACTGCTGCTTCGCTCGGGAGGAAAGCGCACGTGCACCCCACTCGAGACGACGACTGACTCCCCTGGGGAGACTCCAGAAGTACCCCAAGATCCATCTCAGCACTGAGAGGAATGCTCAGGTTCCGGCACCTACTCCACACAAGATCTTAGGCCCCGGCATCCACTGGAGAGGAATCCGAGAGGCCCCCGAGCAACTCGCATGGGGACTGGCCTTGCCTGAGGCCACCAGAGCGGGTCCCTGAGGTCCCCGTCGTAAGTCGAGAGCACCTGCCGCAACTCGAGAAAATCCAGGAGGTTCTCCCCTCCAGGCGAGATGAGGCCCATTTCCGCTGAGGCGTCTCGAGGCTAATCACACCTAAACTCTGGAACTTCCAAAGGGTCCTTCACACCCTTGCTGCAACTCAAGAAGTTTCCCGACATACCCGACTACACTCGAGAGGAAGCACGAGAGTCCCGCCCACATCCAGAGGAGCCCGTTTCGCCTCCTGGCTCGAGAGGAGGGATCCTTTCCCTGCGTGGTCGGGAAAGAATTCCCGGCATTTCCCGTCGCATCTCAAGAGGAGGCGCTCTCCACAGGAAAGGCGAGAGGAACTCCAGGGTCGTGCCACCATTCCCAGAGTCCCCAAATGTCTCAGTCCATTCCAGGGAAACCTGTTTTCCCTGCACTGCCTCGACTTTCAAGCCGAGGATCGACTCACACCACGGTGGCACGTTGGACAGCCCTGTGGGAAAGCCTCAAGAAAGCCTCGTGGAAAGCCTCGAGGGAAAGCCA
>NW_017208297.1:0-3996 GCF_001704415.2 Capra hircus | reverse complement strand
GTGCCTTTCCTCCGAGCTGTAGCAGCAGTGTCTCTGCTGTTCAAGTGAAGGATCTTGGCTTTCCCTTGAGGCTTTCCCACGAGTCTTTCCCACAGGGCTGTCCACGTGCCACCATGGTGTGAGTCGATCCTCAGCTTGAAAGTTGAGGCAGTGAAGGGAAAACAGGTTTCCCTGGAATGGACTGAGACATCTGGGGGACTCTGGGAATGGGGGCACGACCCTGGAGTTCCTCTCTCCTTTCCTTTTGAGAGAGCCTCCTCTTAAGATGCGACGGGAACGCCCGGGGAATTCTTTCCCGACCACGCAGGGAAAGGATTCCTCCTCTCGAGCTAGGAGGCGGAAGCGGGACCCCTATGGTTGTGGGCGGGACTCTCGTGCTTCCTCTCGAGTGGAGACGGGTATGTCGGCGAACTTCTTGAGTTGCAGCAAGGGTGTGAAGGACCCTTTGGAAGTTCCAGAGGTTAGGTGTGATTAGCCTCGTGACGCCTCAGCGGAAATGGGCCTCATCTCGCCTGGAGGGGAGAACCTACTGGATTTTCTCGAGTTGCGGCAGGTGCTCTCGACTTAACGGCGGGGACCTCAGAGACCCGCTCTGGTGGCCTCAGGAAAGGCCAGTCTCCATGCGAGTTGCTCGGGGCCTCTCGGGATTCCTCTCCCGTCGATGCCGGGGCCTAAGATCTTGTGTGGAGTCGGTGCCGGAACCTGAGGATTCCTCTCCAGTGCTGACATGGATCTTGGGGTACTTCTGGATTCTCCCCACGGGAGTCAGTCCTTGTCTCGAGTCGGGGCATGCACGTGCGTTTTCCTCCCGAGCTGTAGCAGCAGTGTCATGCTTCCCTTCGAGGGATAAAGGGATCTGTGTCTTTCCCTCGAGCTTTCCCTGGAGGCTTTTTCACGAGGCTTTCCCACAACGCTGTCCCACATGCCACCGTGGTGTGAGTTGATCCTTGGCTTGAAAGTCGATGCAGTGCAGGGAAACAGGTTTCCCTGGAATGGACGGAGACATCTGGTGTCTCTGGGAGTGGTGGCACGACCCTGGAGTTCTTCTCGCCTTTCCTGTGGAAAGCACCTCCTCTTGAGATGAGATGGGTACGCCGGAAATTCTTTCCCGAACACGCAGCGAAAGGATGCCTCCTCTCGATCTAGGAGGCGGAAACGGGGCTCCTCTGGATGTGGGCGTGACTCTCGTGCTTCCTCTCGTGTCGAGACGGGTATGTCGGGGAACTTCTTGAGATGCAGCAAGGGTGTGAAGGACCCTTTGGAAGTTCCAGAGGTTAGGTGTGATTTGCCTGGAGACGCCTCAGCGGAAATGGGCCTCATCTCGCTGAAGGGGAGAACCTCCTGGATTTTCTCGAGTTGCGGCAGGTGCTCTCGACTTTCGACGGGGATCTCAGGGACGCGCTCTGGTGGCCTCAGGAAAGGCCAGTCCCCATGCGAGTTGCTCGCGGCCTCTCGAGATTCCTTTCCCGTCGATGCCGGAGCCTAAGACCTTGCGTGGAGTCGTGTCGGAACCTGAGGATTCCTCTCCAGTGCTGACATGGATCTTGGGGTACTTCTGGAGATTCCTCAATGGAGTCGTCCTCGTCTCGAGTGGGGGCATGCACGTGCGCTTTTTCCCGAGCTGTAGCAGCAGTGTCACGCTTCCCTTCGCGTGGATCAAGGGATCTGTGGCTTTCCCTCGAGACTTTCCCACGAGGCTCTCACACGAGCCTTTCCCACAGGGCTGTCCACGTGCCACCATGGTGTGAGTCCATCCTTGGCTTGAAAGCTGAGGCAGTGCCGGGAAAACAGGTTTCCCTGGAATGGACTGAGACATCTGGGGACTCTGGAATGGTGGCACGACTCTGGAGTTCCCTCTCGCCTTTCCTGTGGAGAGTGCCTCCTCTTGAGATGCGAAGGGAACTCCGGGAATTCTTTCTCGACCACGCAGGGAAAGGATCCCTCCTCTCGAGCTAGGAGGCGGAAACGGGGCTCCTCTGGATGTGGCCGGGACTCTCGTGCTTCCTCTCGAGTGGAGACGGGTATGTCGGGGAACTTCTTGAGTTGCAGCAACGGTGTGAAGGACCCTTTGGAAGTTCCAGATGTTAGGTGTGATTAGCCTCGAGACGCCTCAGCGGAAATAGGCCTCATCTCGCCTGGAGGGTCGAACCTCCTGGATTTTCTCGACTTGCTGCAGGTGCTCTCGACTTACGACGGGACCTCAGTGACCCCTTCTGGTGGCCTCAGGAAAGGCCAGTCCCCATGCGAGTTGCTCGGGGGCCTCTCGGGATTCCTCTCCCGTCGATGCTGGGACCTAAGACCTCTTGTGGAGTCGGTGCCGGAACCTGAGGATTCCTCTCCAGTGCTGACATGGATCTTGGGGTACTTCTGGAGTCTCCCCAGAGGAGTCAGTCCTCGTCTCGAGTGGGGCATGCACGTGCGCTTTCCTCCCGAGCTGTAGCAGCAGTGTCTCTCGTCCCTTCGCGTGGTTCAAGGGATCTGTGGCTTTCCCTTGAGGCTTTCCACGAGGCTTTCCCACCAGGGCTGTCCCACGTGCCACCGTGGTGTGAGTCGATCCTCAGCTTGAAAGTCGAGGCAGTGCAGGGAAAACAGGTTTCCCTGGAATGGATAGAGACATCTTGGGCACTCTGGGAATGGTGGGACGACTGTAGAATTCCTCTCGCCTTTCCAGTGGAGAGCGCCTCCTCTTGAGATGCGACGGGAACGCCGTGAATTCTTTCCTGAACACGCAGGGAAACGATCCCTCCACTCGAGCTAGGAGGCGGAACCGGGGCTATTCTGAATGTGGGCGCAACTCTCGTGCTTCCTCTCGAGTGAGATTGGTTTGTCGGGGAACTTCTTGAGTTGCAGCAATGGTGTGAATGACCCTTAGTAGGTTCCAGAGGTTAGGTGTGATGAGCCTCGGGACACTTCAGCGTAATAGGGCCTCATCTTGCGTGGAGGGGAGAACCTCCTGGATTTTCTCGTGTTGGGGCAGCTGTTCTCGACTTACGACGGGGACATCAGGGACCCGCTCTGGTGGTCTCAGGAAAGGCCAGTCCCAATGCGAGTAGCTCGAAGGCCTCTCGGGATTCCTCTCCCTTCGATTCCGGTGCCTAAACCTTGTGTGGAGTCGGTGCCGTAACCTGAGGATTCCTCTCCACTGTGAAACGGATCTTGGGGTAATTCTAGAGTCTCCCCAGGGGACTCAGTCCTCGTCTCGAGTGGGGGCATGCACGTGCGATTTCCTGCCGAGATGGAGCAGCATTGTCATGCTTCCCGTCGAATGGATCAAGGGATCTGTGGCTTTCCCTCGAGCTTTCCCACGAGGCTTTCCGAGGCTTTCCCACGCGGCTTTCCGACAGGGCTGTCCCACGTGCCACCGTGGTGTGAGTCGATCCTCGGCTTGAAAGTCGAGGCAGTGCAGGGAAAACAGGTTTCCCTGGAATGGACTGAGACATCTGGGGGACTCAGGGAATGGTGCCACGACCTGGAGTTCCTCTCGCCTTTCCTGTGGAGAGGCGCTCCTCTGAAATGCGACGGGAACGCCGGGAATTCTTTCCGACCACGCAGGGAAAGGATCCCTCCTCTCGAGCTAGGAGGCGAAACGGGGCTCCTCTGGATGTGGGCGGGACTCTCGTGCTTCCTCTCGAGTGGAGACGGGTATGTCGGGGAACTTCTTGAGTTGCAGTAAGGGTGTGAAGAACCCTTTGGAAGTTCCAGAGGTTAGGTGTGATTAACCTCGAGACGCCTCAGCGGAAATGGTCCTCATCTCGCCTGGAGGGAGAACCTCCTGAATTTTTTTCGAGTTGCGGCAGGCACTCTCGACTTTTGACGGGGACCTCATGGACCCGCTCTGGTGCCTCAGGAAAGGCCAGTCCCCATGCGAGTTGCTCGGGGGCCTCTCGGGATTCTCTCCCGTCGCTCGGGGCCTAAGACCTTGTGTGGAGTTGTGCCGGAACATGAGGATTTCCTCTCCAGTGCTGACATGGATCCTGGGTACTTCTGGAGTCTCCC
>NW_017208296.1:0-3997 GCF_001704415.2 Capra hircus | reverse complement strand
CTGCGGTTGCACGTGAGCGTCAGGGCTGAAGTCTGGCCCTCCCAAGGGGGGTTCTCCCTGCAGCTACGGTAATCAGAGCTCTAGCTCTGCTCAGCAGCCCCGACTGCTGGCCCCAGACGTTCATGGCGCGAGTACTCGCTCGGCCGGGCGGGGCTCGCCTTGCCCAGACTTGCCTTGCTTTTAGGCTGCCTCCAGGAAGGGGAGCAGGCAGCAGGAGCCTTGGGAGACGCCACTGGTGCCTTTCTTGACTCAGCTCAAATCCTGCCTTGCCTTTGCACATAGGGGCCAGGCCTCGTTGGGGAGGGCTTAGGGGGTGGTGGGGTTGCACACTGCCAAGGGCTTCAGCAGTGAGAGCTCTGTCAGAGGGAAGGGAAGGGCAACTGCAGGGCTCCTCCAGCGGTTGATTGGCCGCCCAGAATCAGCGCCGCACCGAGAGCACCAGGCTCCAGGGACCCTGGCTGGGGTTTTCAGCCCCGCACACACGGAGGCTGATTCCTTGGGCGCCCAGAAGGTGTATGACAGACGTAGGTTCCCTAGCACTCTCCTCCCCAGCAGAGACATGTGCAGGTGTTTGGGGCCTGATCCTGCGTGTCTGGGTTTCCGCTCACAGCCCCAACTCAGGGGAAGCAGCCCTGAGGCAAGACCTGCTGGAGGAGCCCTGCGCCCCGCCTGATAGGCGAGTGCACACCAGCAGGGAAGCGAGCCTCCTCGGGGAAGAGGAGGCAGCCAGTCCCCGTCAAGCTGAAAGCCCTGCTTACACGAAGCTAAGTGCGCTTCCTAGTATGGCAGATCTCTAGCTCTGTTCAAGAGCCCGATCTGGCAGAGTTCCTGGCGCCAAGATGCTCTGCCATATGCGAGCCTTGCGCAGACTTGCCTTGCTTTTAGGCTCCCTCCCCAGGAAGGAGCAGGCTGTGTGAGGCTGGGAGACGCCACTGGCGACTTCCTGGCTTCACCTCTGCCCCTGCCTTGCCTTTGCACTTAGGTCCCAAGCGTCCTTGAGGAGGGCTTAGGGGCTGGTGGGTTGCACACTGCCAAGGGCTCCAGCAGTGAAAGCTCTGTCAGAGGGAAGCGAAGGGCAACAGCAGGGCTCCTTCAGCGGTTCCTTGGCCGCCCAGACAAAGCTCCGCACGGAGAGCACCAGGTTCCAAGGGCCCCTGGCTGGGTTTTGCATCCCCACACTCCCAGAGGCTGACTCCGTGGGTGCCTAGAAAGTGTGTGAGAGACGTAGGTTCCCTAGCACTCTCCTCCCCAGCAGAGACATGTGCAGGTGGTTGGGGCCTTATCCTGCGTGTCTGGGTTCCCGCCCACAGCCCCAACTCAGGGGAAGCAGCCCCTGAGGCAAGACCTGCTGGAGGAGCCCTGCGCGCCCGCCTGATAGGCGAGAGCACAGCCAGCAGTGTAGCGAGCCTCCTCGGGAGAAGAGGAGGCAGCCGAGCCCAGTCAAGAGGAAAGCCCTGCTTGCACGGAGCTAAGTGGGCCTCCAGTACGGCAGAGCTCTAGCTCTGCTCAGAGCCCCGATCTGGCAGAGTTTCTGGCGCGAGGCTGCTCGGCCGGGGGCTCGCCTTGCCCAGACTTGCCTTGCTTTTAGGCTCCCTCCCCAGGAAGGAGCTGTCTGAGCGAGCCTGGGAGACGCCACTGGTGCCTTCCTTGCCTCAGCTCCAATCCTGCCTTGCCTTTGCACATAGGTGCCAGGCGTCGGTTGGGGAGGGCTTAGGGGGTGGTGGGTTGCACACTGCCAAGGGCTTCAGCAGTGAGAGCTCTGTCAGAGGGAAGGGAAGGGCAACTGCAGGGCTCCTCCAGCGGTTTCTAGGCCGCCTAGAATCAGCGCCGCACCGAGAGCACCAGGCTCCCAGGGCCCCTGGCTGGGGTTTTCAGCCCCGCACACACGGAGGCTGATTCCTTGGGTGCCCAGAAAGTGTATGACAGACGTAGGTTCCCTAGCACTCTCCTCCCCAGCAGAGACATGTGCAGGTGGTTGGGGCCTGATCCTGCGTGTCTGGGTTCCTGCCCACAGCCCCAACTCAGGGGAAGCAGCCCCTGAGGCAAGACCTGCTGGAGGAGCCCTGCGCCCCCGCCTGATAGGCGAGTGCACAGCCAGCAGGGAAGCGAGCCTCCTCGGGGGAAGAGGAGGCAGCCCAGCCCCGTCAAGTTGAAAGCCCTGCTTGCACGGAGCTAAGTGCGCCTCCAGTACGGCAGAGCTCTAGCTCTGCTCAGAGCCCCGATCTGGCAGAGTTCCTGGCGCGAGGCTGCTCTGCCGGGGGCTAGCCTTGCCCAGACTTGCCTTGCTTTTAGGCTGCCTCTCCAGGAAGGAGCAGGCAGCAGGAGCCTGGGAGTCGCCACTGGCGCCTTTCTTGCCTCAGCTCCAATCCTGCCTTGCCTTTGCACTTAGGTCCCAGTCCTCCTTAAGGAGAGCTTAGGGGCTGGTGGGTTGCACACTGCCAAGGGCTCCAGCAGTGAGAATTCTGTCAGAGGGAAGGGAAGGGCAACTGCAGGGCTCCTCCAGCGGTTGCTTGGCCGCCCAGATTCAGCGCCACACGGAGAGCACCAGGCTCCCAGGTCCCCTGGCTGGGGTTTTCAGCCCCGCACACACGGAGGCTGATTCCTTGGGTGCCCAGAAAGTGTATGACAGACGTAGGTTCCCTAGCACTCTCCTCCCCAGCAGAGACATGTGCAGGTGTTTGGGGCCTGATCCTGCGTGTCTGGGTTCCTGCCCACAGCCCCAACTCAGGGGAAGCAGCCCCTGAGGCAAGACCTGCTGGAGGAGCCCTGCGCGCCCCGCCTGATAGGCGAGTGCACAGCCAGCAGGGAAGCGAGCCTCCTCGGGGGAAGAGGAGGCAGCCAGTCCCCGTCAAGTGAAAGTCCCTGCTTGCACGGAAGCTAAGTGCGCCTCCAGTACGGCAGAGTCTCTAGCTCTGTCAGAGGCCCGATCTGGCAGAGTTCCTGGCGACGAAGATGCTCTGCCATAGGGCGTAGCCTTGCGCAGACTTGCCTTGCTTTAAGGCTCCCTCCCCAGGAAGGAGCAGGCTTGTGGAGGCTCGGAAACGCCACTGGCGCCTTCCTGGCTTCAGCTCTACCCCTGCCTTGCCTTTGCACTTAGGTCCCAAGCGTCCTTGAGGAGGGCTTAGGGGCTGGTGGGTTGCACACTGCCAAGGGCTCCAGCAGTGAAAGCTCTGTCAGAGGGAAGCGAAGGGCAACAGCAGGGCTCCTTCAGCGGTTCCTTGGCCGCCCAGACAAAGCTCCGCACGGAGAGCACCAGGTTCCAAGGGCCCCTGGCTGGGTTTTGCATCCCCACACTCCCAGAGGCTGACTCCGTGGGTGCCTAGAAAGTGTGTGAGAGACGTAGGTTCCCTAGCACTCTCCTCCCCAGCAGAGACATGTGCAGGTGGTTGGGGCCTTATCCTGCGTGTCTGGGTTCCCGCCCACAGCCCTCAACTCAGGGGAAGCAGCCCCTGAGGCAAGACCTGCTGGAGGAGCCCTGCGCGCCCGCCTGATAGGCGAGGAGCACAGCCAGCAGTGTAGCGAGCCTCCTCGGGAGAAGAGGAGGCAGCCGAGCCCATCAAGAGGAAAGCCTGCTTGCACGGAGCTAAGTGCGCCTCAGTACGGCAGAGCTCTAGCTCTGCTCAGAGCCCCGATCTGGCAGAGTTTCTGGCGCGAGCTGCTCGGCCGGGGGCTCGCCTTGCCCGGACTTGCCTTGCTTTTAGGCTCCCTCCCCCAGGAAGGAGCTGTCTGAGCGAGCCTGGAGACGCCACTGGTGCCTTCCTTGCCTCAGCTCCAATCCTGCCTTGCCTTTGCACATAGGTGCCAGCGTGGTTGGGGAGGGCTTAGGGGGTGGTGGGTTGCACACTGCCAAGGGCTTCAGCAGTGAGAGCTCTGTCAGAGGGAAGGGAAAGGGCAACTGCAGGCTCCTCCAGCGGTTTCTAGGCCGCCTAGAATCAGCGCCGCACCGAGAGCACCAGGCTCCCAGGGCCCCTGGCTGGGTTTCAGCCCCGCACACACG
>NW_017208295.1:0-3998 GCF_001704415.2 Capra hircus | reverse complement strand
GGAGAAAGCCTCGTGGGAAAGCCTCGTGGGAAAGCCTCAAGGGGAAAGCCACAGATCTCTTGATCCACGCGAAGGGAAGCGTGACACTTGTGCTACAGCTCGGGAGGAAAGCGCACGTGCATGCCCCCCGCTCGAGACGAGGACTGACTCCCCTGGGGAGACTCCAGAAGTACCCCAGGATCCATGTCTGCACTGGAGAGGAATGCTCAGGTTCCGGCACGGACTCCATACAAGATCTTAGGCCCTGGCATCGACGAGAGAGGAATCCCGAGAGGCCCCCAATCAACTCGCATGTGGACTGGCCTTTCCTGAGGTCACCAGAGCGGGTCCCTGAGGTCCCCGTCGTAAGTCGAGAGCGCCTGCCACAACTCGAGAAAAATTCAGGAAGTACTCCCCTCCAGGCGAGATGAGGCCCATTTCCCAGAGGCGTCTCGAGGCTAATCACACCTAACCTATGGAACTTCCAAAGGGTCCTTCACACCCTTGCTGCAACTCAAGAAGTTCCCTGACATACCCGTCTCCACTCGAGAGGAAGCACGAGATTCCCGCCCACATCTAGAGGAGCCCGTTTCCGCCTCCTAGCTCGAGAGGAGGGATCCTTTCCCTGTGTTCTCGGGAAAGAATTCCCGGCGTTCCCGTCGCATCTCAAGAGGAGGCCCTCTCCACAGGAAAGGCGAGCGGAACTCCAGGGTGTGCCACCAATCTGATAGTCCCCCAGAGGTCTCAGTCCATTCCAGGGAAACCTGTATTCCCTGCACTGCCTCGAGTTTCAAGCCGAGGATCGACTCACACCACGTTGGCACGTGGGACAGCCCTGTGGAAAAGCCTCGTGGGAAAGCCTTGTGGAAAAGACTCGAGGAAAAGCCACTGATTCCTTGATCCACTCGACGGGAAACATGACACTGCTGCCCCATCTCGGGAGGAGAGCGCACTTGCATGCCCCCAAACGAGACGAGGACTGACTCCCCTAGGGAGACTCCAAAAGTACCCCAAAATCCATGTCAGCACTGGAGAGGAATGCTCAGGTTCCGGCACCGACTCTACACAAGGTCTTAGGCCCCGGCATCGACGGGAGAGGAGGCCCTAGAGGCCCCGAATTACTCGCATGGGGACTGGCCTTTCCTGAGGCCACCAGAGCGGGTCCCTGATGTCCCCGTCGTAAGTCGAGAGCACCTGCCGCAACTCGAGAAAATCCAGGAGGTTCGCCCCTCCAGGCGAGATGAGGCCCATTTCCGCTGAGGCGCCGCGAGGCTAATCACACCTAACCTCTGGAACTTCCAAAGGGTCCTTCACACCCTTGCTGTAACTCAACAAGTTCCCGATATACCCGTCTCCACTCGAGAGGAAGTATGAGAGTCCCGCCCACATCCAGAGGAGCCCCGTTTCCGCCTCCTAGCTCGAGAGGAGGGATCCTTTCCCTGCGTGGTCGGGAAAGAATTCCCGGCGTTCCCGTCGCATCTCAAGAGGAGGCGCTCTCCACAGGATAGGCGAGAGGAACTCCAGGGTCGTGCCACCATTCCCAGAGTCCCCCAGATGTCTCAGTCCATTCCAGGGATACTGTTTTCCCTGCACTGTCTCGACTTTCAAGCCGAGGGTCGATTCACAGCACGGTGGCACGTGGGACAGCCTTGTGGGAAAGCCTCATGGGAAAGCCTCGTGGGAAAGCCTCTAGGAAAGCAACAGATCTCTTGATCCACGCGAAGGGAAGCGTGACACTGCTGCTACAGCTCGGGAGGAAAGCGCACGTGCATGCCCCCACTCGAGACGAGGACTGACTCCCCTGGGGAGACTCCAGAAGTAACCCCATAATCCATGTCTGCACTGGAGAGGAATGCTCAGGTTCCGGCACCGACTCCACACAAGGTTTTTAGGCCCCAGCATCGATCGGAGAGGAAACCCGAGAGGCCCCCGAGAGGCCCCCGAGCAACGCGCAAGGGACTGGCCTTTCCTGAGGCCACCAGAGCGGGTCCCTGAGGTCCCCGTCGTAAGTCGAGATCACCTGCCACAACTCGAGAAAATCCAGGACGTTCTCCCCTCCAGGCGAGATGAGGCCCATTTTCCGCTGAGGCGTCTGGAGGCTAATCACATCTAACATCTGGAACTTCCAAAGGGTCCTTCACACCCTTACTGCAACTCAAGAAGTTCCTCGAAAAACTGGTCTCCACTCGAGAGGAAGCACGAGAGTCCCGCCCACATCCAGCGAAGACCCGTTTCCGCCTCCTAGCTCGAGAGGAGGGATCCTTTCCCTGCGTGGTCGGAAAAAAATTCCCGGCGTTCCGGTCGCAACTCAAGAGGAGGCGCTCTCCACAGGAAAGTCGAGACGAACTCCAGTGTCGTGTCAATATTCCCAGATTCCCCCAGAAGTCTCAGTCCATTCCATGGAAAACTGTTTTCCCTGCACTGCCTCGACTTTCAAGTCGAGGATCGACTCACACCAAGGTGGCACGTGGGACAGCCCTGTGGGAAAGCCTCGTGGGAAAACCTCGTGGGAAAGCATCGAGGAAAGTCCCAGATCCCTTGATCCACGCCAAGGGAAGCGCGACACTGCTGTTACAGCTCGGGAGGAAAGCGCACCTGCATGACCCCACTCGAGACGAGGACTGACTCCCCTGGGGAGACTCCAGAAGTACCCCAAGATCCATGTCAGCACTGGAGAGGAATCCTCAGGTTCCGGCACCGATTCCACACAAGGTCTTAGGCCCCGGCTTCGACGGGAGAGGAATCCCGAGAGGCCCCCGTGCATCTCGCATGGGGACTGGCCTTTCCTGAGGCCACCAGAGCGGGTCCGTGAGGTCCCAGTCGTAAGTCGAGAGCACCTGCCACAACTCGAGAAAATCCAGGAAGTTCTCCCCTCCAGCGCGAGATGAGGCCCATTTCCGCTGACCGTCTGGAGGCTAATCATATCTAACCTCTGGAACTTCCAAAGGGTCCTTCACACCTTTACTGCAACTCAAGAAGTTCCTCGACAAACCGGTCTCCACTCGAGAGTAAGCACGAGATTCCCGCCCACATCCAGCAGAGACCCGTTTCCGCCTCCTAGCTCGAGAGGAGGGATCCTTTCCCTGCGTGGTCGGGAAAGAATTCCCGGCGTTCCCGTCGCATCTCAAGAGGAGGCGCTCTCTACAGGAATGGCGAGAGGAACTCCAGGGTCGTGCCACCATTCCCAGAGTCTCCCAGATGTCTCAGTCCATTCCAGGGAAACCTGTTTTCCCTGCACTGTCTCGACTTTCTAGCCGAGAATGGACTCACACCACGGTGGCACGTGGGACATCCCTGTGGGAAAACCTCGTGGGAAAGCCTCGTGGGAAAGCCTCGAGGGAAAGCCACAGATCCCTTGATCCAGGCGAAGGGGATGCCTGACACTGCTGCTACAGCTCGGGAGGAAAGCTCACGTGCATGCCCCCACTCGAGACGAGGACTGACTCCCCTGGGGAGACTCCAGAAGTACCCCAAGAAGCATGTCAGCACTGAAGAGGAATCCTCAGATTCCGGCACCGAAGCCACACAAGGTCTTAGGCCCGGCATCGACGGGAGAGGAAACCCGAGAGGCACCCGAGCAACTCGCATGGGGACTGGCCTTTTCTGAGGCCACCAGAGCGGGTCCCTGAGGTCCCCGTCGTAAGTCGAGAGCACCTGTCGCAACTCGAGAAAATCCAGGAGGTTCTCCCCTCCAGGCGAGATGAGGCCCATTTCCGCTGAGACGTCTCGAGGCTAATCAAACCTAACCTATGGAACTTCCAAAGGGTCCTTCACACCCTTGCTGCAACTCAAGAAGTTCCCCGACATACCCGTCTCCACTCGAGAGGAAGCAGGAAAGTCCCCGCCCACATCCAGAGGAGCCACGTTTTCCTCCTCATTGCTCGAGAGGTTTGATCCTTTTCCCTGCGTGGTCGGAAAGAATTCGCGGCATTCCCGTCCCACATCAAGAGGAGGCGCTCTCCAGAGGAAAAACGAGAGAGGAACTCCAGAGTCGTGCCCCCATTCCCAGAGTCCCCCAG
>NW_017208294.1:0-3998 GCF_001704415.2 Capra hircus | reverse complement strand
CCAGCAGTGCAACGCTTCCCTTCGCGTGGATCAAGGGATCTGTGGCTTTCCCTCGAGGCTTTCCCACGAGGCTTTCCCACAGGGATGTTCCACGTGCCATCGTGGTGTGAGTCGATCCTCGGCTAGAAATTCGAGGCAGTGCAGGGAAAACAGGTTTCCCTGAAATGGACTGCGACATCTGGGGGACTCTGGGAATGGTGGCACGACCCTGGAGTTCCTCTCGCCTTTCCTGTGGAGAGCGCCTCCTCTTGAGATGCGACAGGAACGCCGGGAATTCTTTCCCGAACACGCAGGGAAAGTATCCCTCCTCTCGAGATAGGAGGCGGAAACGGGGCTCCTATGGATGTGGGCGGATCTCTGGTGCTTCCTTCGAGTGGAGACGGGTATGTCGGGGAACTTCTTGAGTTGCAGCAAGGGTGTGAAGGGTCCTTTGGAAGTTCCAAAGGTTAGGTGTGATTAGCCTCGAGACGCCTCAGCGGAAATGGGCCTCATCTCGCCTGGAGGGGGAGAACCTCCTGGATGTACTCAAGTTGCGGCAGGTGCTCTCGACTTACGACGGGGACTTCAGGGACCCACTCTGGTGGCCTCAGGAAAGGCCAGTCCCCATGCGAGTTGCTCGGGGTCCTCTCGGGATTCTTCTCCCCTCGATGCCGGGGCCTAAAACCTTGTGTGGAGACGGTGCCGGAACCTGCGGATTCCTCTCCAGTGCTGACATGGATCTTTGGGGTATTTCTGGAGTCTCCCCAGGGGAGTCAGTCCTCGTCTCGAGTGGGGGCATGCACGTGCGCTTTCCTCCCGAGCTGTAGCAGCAGTGTCACGCTTCCCTTCGCCTGGATCAAGGGATCTGTGCCTTTCCCTTGAGGCTCTCACACGAGGCTTTCCCAGGAGGCTTTTCCCCACAGGCTGTCCCACGTGCCACCGTGGTGTGAGTCGATCCTCGGCTTGAAAGTCGCGGCAATCGAGGGAAAACAGATTTCCCTGGAATGGACTTAGACATCTGCGGGACTCTGGGAATGGTGGCAAGGCCGCGGGAGTTCCTCTCGCCTTCCAGTGGAGAGTGCCTCCTCTTGAGATGCGACGAGAACGCCGGGAATACTTTCCCGACCACGCAGGGGAAAGGATCCCTCCTCTCTAGCTTGGAGGCGGAAACGGGGCTCCTCTGGATGTGGGCAGGACTCTCTTGCTCGCTCTCGAGTAGAGACGGGAATATTGGGGGACTTCTTGAGTTGCAGCAAGGGTGTGAAGGACCCTTTGGAAGTTCCAGAGGTTTAGGTGTGATTAGCCTCCAGACGCCTCAGCAGAAATGGGCCTCATCTCGCCTGAAGGGGAGAACATCCTGGATTTTCTCGAGTTGCGGCAGGTGCTCTCGACTTACGACGGGACCTCAGGGACCCGCTCTGTTGGCCTCAGGAAAGGACAATCCCCAAGCGAGTTGCTCGGGGGCCTCTCGGATCCTCTCCCGTCAATGCCGGGGCCTAAGATCTTGTGTGGAGTCGGTGTCGGAACCTGAGGATTCCTCTCCAATGCTGACATGGATCTTGGGGTACTTCTGGAGTCTCCCCAGGGGAGTCAGTCCTCGTCTCGAGGGGGGGATGCACGTGCGCTTTCCTCCCGAACTGTAGCAGCAGTGTCGCGCTTCCCTTCGCGTGGATCAAGTGATCTGTGGCTTTCCCTTGAGGCTTTCCCATGAGGCTTTCCCACGAGGCTTTCCCACAGGGCTGTCCCACATGCCACCGTGGGTGTGAGTCGATCCTCGCCTTTGAAAGTCGAGGCAGTGCAGGGAATACAGGTTTCCCTGGAATGGACTGAGACATGTGGGGGGACTCTGGGAATGGTGGCACGACCCCTGGAGTTCCTCTCGCCTTTCCTGTGGAGAGCGCCTCCTCTTGAGATGGGACCGGGAACGCCGGGAATCTTTCCCCACCAGGCAGGGAAAGGATTCCTCCTCTCGAACTAGGAGGCGGAAACAGGGCTCCTCTGGATGTTGGCGGAAAATCTCGTGCTTCCTCTCGAGTGGAGACGGTTATGTCGGGGAACTTCTTGAGTTGCAGCAAGGGTGTGAAGGACCCTTTGGAAGTTCCAGATGATAGATGTGATTAGCCTCGAGACGCCGCAGTGGAAATTCCTCTCCAGTGCTGACATGGATCTTGGGGTACTTCTGGAGTCTCCCCAGGGAGTCAGTCCTCGTCTCGAAGGGGGATGCACGTGCGCTTTCCTCCCGAGCTGTAGCAGCAGTGTCGGGCTTCCCTTCGCGTGGATCAAGGGATCTGTGGCTTTCCCTCGAGGCTTTCCAAGAGGCTTTTCCAACGAGGCTTTCCCACGAGCTCTCCCACAGGGCTGTCCCACGTGCCACCATGGTGTGAGTCGATCCTCGGCTTGAAAGTCGAGGCAGTGCAGGGAAAACAGGTTTCCCTGGAATGGACTGAGACATCCAGGGGACTCTGGGGAATGGTGGCACGACCCTGGAGTTCCTCTCGCCATTCCTGTGGAGCGCGCCTCCTCTTGAGATGTGACGGGAACACGGGGAATTCTATCCCGACCACGCAGGGAAAGGATCCCTCCTCTCGAGCTAGGAGGCGGAAACGGGGCTCCTCTGGATGTGGGGGGACTCTCGTGCTTCCTCGCGAGTGGAGACGGGTATGTCGGGGAACTTCTTGAGTTGCAGTAAGGGTGTGAAGGACCCTTTGCAAGTTCCAGAGGTAAGGTGTGATTAGCCTCGAGATACCTCAGCAGAAATGGGCCTCATCTCGCCTGGAAAGGAGAACCTCCTGGATTTTCTCGAGTTGCGGCACGTGCTCTCGACTTACGACGGGGACCTCAGGAACCCGCTGCAGTGGCCTCAGGAAAGGCCATTCCCCATGCGAGTTGCTCTGCGGCCTCCCGGATTCCTCTCACGTCGATGCAGGGGCCTAAGACCTTGTGTGGAGTTGGTGCCGGAACCTGAGGATTCCTATCCAGTGATGGCATGGATCTTGGGGTACTTCTGGTGTTTCCCCAGGGGTGTCAGTTTCGTCTCGAGTGGGGCCATGCACGTGCGCTTTCCTCCCGAGCTTTATCAGCAGTGTCATGCTTCCCTTCGCGTGGATCAAGGGATCTGTGGCTTTCCCTCGAGGCTTTCCCACGAGGCTTTCCCACAGGGCTGCCCCACGTGCCACTGTGGTGTGAGTCGATCCTCGGCTTGAAAGTCGAGGCAGTGCAGGGAAACCAGGTTCCCTGGAATGGACTGAGACATCTGGGGAACTCTGGCGATGGTGGCATGAACCCTGGAGTTCCTCTCACTTTTCCTCTGGAGAGCGCCTCCTCTTGAGATGCGACGGGAACGCCGCGAATTCTTTCGCCACCACGCAGGGAAAGGATCCCTCCTCTCGAGCTAGGAGGGTGGAAACGGGGCTCCTCTGGATGTGGTCAGGACTCTCGTGCTTCCTCTCGAGTGGAGATGGGTATATCAGGGAACTTCTTGAGTTGCAGCAAGGGTGTGAAGGACCCTTTGGAAGTTCCTTAGGTAAAGTGTGATTAGCCTCGAGATACCTCAGCGGAAATGGGCCTCATCTCGCCTGCAGGGGGGAGACCTCCTGGATGTTCTCGAGTTGCGGCAGGTGCTCTCGACTTACGACGGGGACCATCAGGGACCCGCTCTGGTGGCCTCAGGAAAGCCAGTCCCCATGCCAGTTGCTCGGGGGCCTCTCGGGATTCCTCTCCCGTCGATGCCGGGGCCTAAGACCTTGTGTGGAGTCAGTGCCGGAACCTGAGGATTCCTCACCAGTGCTGACATGGATCTTGGGTACTTCTGGAGTCTCCCCAGGAGTCAGTCCTCGTATCGAGTGGGGGGCATGCAGTGCGCTTTCCTCTCGAGCTGTAGCAGCAGTGTCGCGCTTCCATTTCGCGTGGATCAGGGGATCTGGGGCTTTCCCTCGAGGGCTTTCCCACGAGGCTTTCCCACAGGGCTTTCCCACGTGCCACTGTGGTGTGAGTCGATCCTCGGCTTGAAAGTCGAGGCA
>NW_017208293.1:0-18070 GCF_001704415.2 Capra hircus | reverse complement strand
CAATCATTGACTCCAACAAGAAGAAAAAGTCCTATGCTAATTAAGACTCTCAAAATACTCCAAAACTCTCTGTGCTGTTTACAGTTGAGAGGCAGTAAACAATCTTGTGCCTAGTGGCAGCAGTATGGATAATCCCTGTCACACAAGCTGTCTGTCAGCAGAGAGGTTTGACCTAAAATATCCTTGTCCCACCCAGAGCAGGGAATTAGCAGCAATTTTTGACACAACAAATGAAGAACCCTTCACCAATATAATTCCTAACCAACTATACTAATAATTTCTAACTCCCCAAAATAATTTGCCTTTAGTAAGTCTAAAACATCTCATGCCTCTCAGGTTGGGAGGCTGTAAACAATCACATGTGGCCGGACAAACCTATAAAGGTGGGCTAGATAACTTCAGAGGAGTCGGCAAGCTGAAACACTCTTGTCATGCCCAAGAATATTTATTGCCTTGAAGCTGCACGTTTACTTCTTCTCCGAGAGAAACAGTTATGGGGGAGAGCCCCCGTAAAGTCAGAAGTGTAGGTGAGAGCATAAAACAGACTCTGGTTTTGGGGTTCGATGCTCGGAACAGGGGGTTACCTGAGGCTTGATCACGCCTTTGCGCATGCCAAGCCTCCTTCCTCATGACCTTTGCCATAGGCGGAATTCTCACGCTGGTCCCCGGAAGGAAAGGATCCCTCATCTCGAGCGACGAGGCGGAAAACGCGCCTCCTGTGGATGTAGGGGGGACCATCTTGCTTATTCTCGAGTGGAGACGGGTATGTCGGGGAACTTCTTGAGTTGCAGCAAGGGTGTAAAGTACCTTTTGGAAGTTCCAGAGGTTAGGTGTGATTAGCCTCGAGACACCTCAGTGGAAATGGGCCTCATCTCGCCTGGAGGGGAGAACCTCCTGGATTTTCTCGAGTTGCGGCAGGTGCTCTCGACTTACGACGGGGACCTCAGGGGCCAGCTCTGGTGGCCTCAGGAAAGGCCAGTCCCCATTCAAGTTTCTAGGGGGCCTCTCAGGATTCCTTCTCCTGTCGATGCGGGGGCCTAAGACCTTGTGTGAAGTCGGGGCTGGAACCTGAAGATTCCTCTCCAGTGCTGACATGGATCTTGTGGTATTCTGGAGTCTCCCCCAGGGGAGTCAGTCCTCGTCTCGAGTGGGGGCATGCACGGTGCGCTTTCCTCCTGAGCGGTAGCAGCAGTGTCACGCTTCCCGTGCGGTGGATCAAGGGATCTGTGGCTTTCCTCTAGGCTTTCCCATGAGGCTTTCCCACAGGGCTGTCCCACATGCCACCTTGGTGTGAGACGATCCTCGGGCCGTGAAAGTCATGGCAGTGCAGGGGAAAACAGGTTCCTCTGGAATGGACTGAGACATCTGGGGAACTCTTGGAATGGTGGCACGACCCTGGAGTTCCTCTGGCCTTTCCTGTGGAGAGCACTTCCTCTTGAGATGCGACGGGAACGCCAGGAATTCTTTCCCGACACGCAGGGAAAGGATCCCTCCTCTCTAGATACGAGGCGGAAACAGGGGCTCCTCTGATGTGGGTGGGACCCTCCGTGCTTCATCTCGAGTGGAGACGGGTATGTCGGTGATCTTCTTGACTTGCCGCAGGGGTGTCAAAGGACCCTTTGGAAGTTCCAGAGGTTAGGGTGTGATTAGCCTCGAGATGCCTCAGGGGAAATGGGCCTCATCTCGCCTGGAGGGGAGAACCTCCTGGATTATCTTGAGTTGGAGCAGGTGCTCTCGTCTTAGCATGGGGACCTCAGGGACCCGCTCCTGGTGGCCTCAGAAAAGGCCAGTGCCATGGGAGTTGCTAGGGGGCCTCTCAGGATTCCTCTCACGTCGATGCCGGGGCCTAAGACTTGTGTGGAGAGCCCGAGCGGAGGCGGCGCGGAGCGTTTCGGTTCTCAGTGCCTGGGGCACCGGTGTGTGGTGTGAGGCTGCGGCGGAGCCTCTACACTGAAGGTGCGAGAGGTTGGCAGCTTCGATTGAAGCACATCGAGCGGCGACAGCAGTGAAAGTCATGAGCGACAGCGGCGAGGAGAACTACGGCGAGGGGGAATCCCGTTCTGCTTCCAGAAGCGGAAGTGCTCATGGATCTGGGAAATCTGCAAGTCATACCCTGCAAGGTCTCGCTCCAAGGAAGATTCCAGGCGTTCCAGATCAAAGTCCAGGTCCAGATCGGAATCTAGGTCTAGATCCAGAAGAAGTTCTCGGAGGCATTATACAAGGTCACGATCTCGGTCCCGGTCCCATAGAAGATCTCGTAGCAGATCTTACAGCAGAGATTATCGAAGACGGCATAGCCACAGTCATTCTCCCATGTCTACTCGCTGGCGTCATGTTGGGAATCGGGCAAATCCTGATCCTAACTGTTGTCTTGGAGTATTTGGATTGAGCTTGTATACTACAGAAAGAGATCTAAGAGAAATGTTCTCTAAATATGGCCCAATTGCTGATGTATCTATTGTATATGACCAGCAGTCTAGACGTTCAAGAGGATTTGCCTTTGTATACTTTGAAAATGTAGATGATGCCAAGGAAGCAAAAGAGCGTGCCAATGGAATGGAGCTTGATGGATGTAGGATCAGAGTTGACTTCTCCATAACGAAAAGACCACATACTCCAACAGCAGGAATTTACATGGGGAGACCTACCTATGGCAGCTCACGCCGTCGAGATTACTATGACAGAGGATATGATCGAGGCTATGATGATCGGGACTATTACAGCAGATCGTACAGAGGAGGAGGAGGAGGAGGAGGAGGATGGAGAGCTGCTCAAGACAGGGATCAGAAATACAGAAGACGGTCACCTTCTCCCTACTATAGTCGTGGAGGATACAGATCACGTTCCAGATCTCGATCATACTCACCTCATCGCTATTAAAGCATGAAGATGAAGACTTTCTGAAACCTGCCCTAGAGTTGGGATATTGTTTGTGGACAATATTTTTTATTGTCTCCTGTTTAAAAAGTGAACAGTGCCTGGTGAAGTTAGGTGACTTTTACACCTTTTATGATGACTACTTTTGGTGGAGTTGAAATGCTGTTTTCATTCTGCATTTGTGTAGTTCGGTGCTTTGTTCAAAGTTAAGTGTTTTCAGAAAAGTATGTTTTACATGTATTTTTTTACAGTCTAAAATTTTGACTGCTGAGAAGTTTCTATTGTACAGAACTTCATTTAAATGGTTTTTCTACTGAATACAGGGTATTCTGAAGATTGAAGCCTGTGTGTAAAATGCTACCAAATGGCAAAAAGCAACAATAACGTTTGGTTTTTACTTTTCTTTCTAACATATCAATGCTTAGGAGAACTGTTCTGATTAGATTGTCAGTAGTAAATTAAAGAAAAAAATGCCCGTTTTCCTCGAGTCCATGAAACATACCATACTTAATATACCTGCAGTTAAGTGATAAAAATTACGCTCTGTAACTCTATACTGCTAGTGTTAAAAACTAAAGATCTTTCAATACAGCAAATGCTTAATGCTTATATAAATGTGACTTTGACAGCCTTTATGTAATCTGTATTATACATAGCAGGGAATAAGATGAGTTGCACAATGTATGCCTTAAAAAGGCTATTTCTTAAAGCTGTTAGAAGGGGATAATGGTATTTCAATTAGTAATCAGCAAGTGAAAATAATATTCCACCACAAATGTACTCTTGTTCTCCTAGCATTTTAAGACTATATGGAAAAACTGGGTGGTTCAGAGTTTTGAGAAAAAAGAAGGGAACACTACACCTGTGTTGTGGATGATCTGAAGACTTTGCCTGTTCATTTTTTAAATACTAATTTCAGGTTCTTTGCTTACCAAAGGAGGCCCAATTTCACTCAAAAATTTTGAGAACTGTGTTTAAATAAATGCAAAGAAAAGAGTAAAAAGGAAAGAAAAAAAAAAGACCTTGCGAGGAGTTGGGGCAGGAACCTGAGGATTCCTCTACAGTGCTGACATGGATCTTGGGGTAGCTCTGGAGCCCCCCCAGGGAAGTCAGTCTTCGTCTCGAATGGGGGCATGCACGTGCGCTTTCCTCCCGAGCTGTAGCAGCAGTGTCACGCTTCCGGTCGCGTGGATCAAGTGATCTGTGGCTTTTCCTCCAGGCTTTACCACGAGGCTATCCCAGAGGGCTGTCCCACATGCCGCCGAGGTGTGAGTCGAACCTCGGCGTGAAAGTCGAGGCAGTGCAGGGAAAACAGGTTCCTCTGGAATGGACTGAGACATCTAGGGGACTCTTGGAATGGTGGCACGACTCTGGAGTTCCTCTCGCATTTCCTGTGGAGAGCACCTCCACTTGAGATGCGACGGGAACGCCGGGAATTCTTTCCCAACGAAGCAGGGAAAGGATCCCACATCTCGAGCTACGAGGCGGAAAGGGGCTCCTCTGGATGTGGGCGGGACCCTCGTGCTTCCTATCGAGAGGAGACGGGTATGTCAGGGAACTTCTTGAGTGGCAGCAAGGGTGTGAAGGACCCTTTGGAAGTTCCAGAGGTTAGGTGTGATTAGCCTCTAGACGCCTCAGCGGAAATGGGCCTCATCTGGCCTGGAGGGGAGAACCTCCTGGATTTTCTCAAGTTGCGGCAGGTGCTCTCGACTTACGACGGGGACCTCAGGGACCCGCTCTGGTGGCTTCAGGAAAGGACAGTCCCCATGCGAGTTGCTCGGGGGCCTCTCGGGATTCCTCTCCCGTCGATGCCGGTGCTTAAGACCATGCGTGGAGTCGGTGCCGGAACCTGAGGATTCCTCTCCAGTGCTGACATGGATTTTGGGGTACTTCTGGAGTTTCCGCGGGTAGTCCGTCCTCGTCTCGAGTGGGGGCATGCACGTACGCTTTCCTCCCGAGCTGTAGCAGCAGTGTCACGCTTCCCTTTGCGCGGATCAAGGGATCTGTGGGTTTCCCTCGAGGCTTTCCCATGAGGCTTTCCCACGAGGCTTTCCCGTAGGGCTGTCCCGCGTGCCACCGTGGTGTGTCTCGATCCTCGGTTTGAAAGTCGAGGCAGTGCAGGGAAAACAGGATTCCCTGGAATGGACTGAGACTTCTGGGGGCTCTGGGAATGGTGGCATGACCCTGGAGTTCCTCTCGCCTTTCCCCTGGAGAGCGCCTCCTCTTGAGATGCGACGGGAACGCCGGGAATTCTCTCCCGAACACGAAGGTAAAGGATACCTCCTCTCGAGCTAGGAGGCGGAAACGGGGCTCATCTGGATGTGGGCCGGACTCTCGTGCTTCCTCTGGAGTGGAGATGGGCATGTCGGGAAACTTGTTGAGTTGCAGCAAGGGTGTGAAGGACCCTTTGGAATTTCCAGAGGTTAGGTGTGATTCGCCTCCAGACGCCTCAGCGGAAATGGGCCTCATCTCGCCTGGAGGGGAGAACCTCCTGGATTTTCTCGAGTTGCGGCAGGTGATCTCGACAACGACGGGGACCACAGGGACCCGCTCTGGTGGCCTCAGCAAAGGCCAGTCCCCGTGCGAGTTGCTAGGGGGCTTCTCGGGATTCCTCTCCTGTCGATGCCGGGGCCTAAGACCTTGTGTGGAGTCGGTGGCGGAACCTGAGGATTCCTCTCCAGTGCTGACATGGATCTTGGGGTACTTCTGGAGTCTCCCCAGGGGAGTCAGTCCTTGTCACGAGTTGGGGCATGAACGTGCGCTATCCTCCCGAGGAGTAGCAGCAGTGTCACTCTTCCCTTCGCATGAATCAAGGGATCTGTGGCTTTCCCTCTTGGCTTTCCCATCAGGCTTTCCCACAGGGCTGTCCCACGGGCCACCGTGGTGTGAGTCGATCCTCGGCTTGAAAGTCGAGGCTTTGCAGGGAAAACAAGTTTCCCTGGAATGGACTGAGACATCTGGGGGACTCTGGGAATGGTGGCACAACCCTGGAGTTCCTCTCGCCTTTCCTGTGGAGAGTGCCTCCTCTTGAGATGCGACGGGAACGCCAGGAATTCTCTCCCGACCACGCAGGGAAAGGATCCCTCCTCTCGATCTAGGAGGCGGAAACGGCGCTCCTCTGGATGTTGGCAGTACTCTCGTGCTTCCTCTCGAGTGAAGACGGGTATGTCCGGGAACTTCTTGAGTTGCAGCAAGGGGGTGAGGACCCTTTGGAAGTTCCAGAGGTTAGGTGTCATTTCCTTGACACGCCTCAGCGGAAATGGGCCTCATCTCGACTGGAGGGGAGAACCTCCTGGATTTTCTCGAGTTGCGGCAGGTGCTCTCGACTTACGCCGGGGACCTCAGGGTCCCGCTCTGGTGGCCTCAGGAAAGGCCAGTCCCCTGCGAGTTGCTCGGGGGCCTCTCGGGATTCCTCTCCCGACGATGCCGGGGCCTAAAATCTTGTGTGGAGTCGGTTCCGGAAGCTGAGCATTCTTCTCCAGTGCTGACAAGGATCTTGGGGTAGTTCTTAAGTCTCCCCAGGGAAGTCAGTCCTCGTCTCGAGTGGGGGCATGCACATGTACTTTCCTCCCGAGCTGTAGCAGCAGTGTCACGCTTCCCTTCGCGTGGATCAAGGGATCTGTGGCTTTCCCTCGAGGCTTTCCCACGAGGCTTTGCCACAGGGCTGTCCCACGTTCCACCGTGGTGTGAGTCGATCCTTGGCTTGAAAGTCGAGGCAGTGCAGGGAAAACAGTTTTCCCTGGAATGGACTGAGACATTTGGGGGACTCTGGGAATGGTGGCATGACCCTGGAGTTCCTCTCGCTTTTCCTCTGGAGATCGCCTGCTCTTGAGATGCGAAAGGAACGCCTGGAATTCTTTCCCGACCACGCAGGGAAAGGATCCCTCCTCTCTAGCTAGGAAGCGGAACCGGGGCTCCTCTGGATGTGGGCGGGACTCTCGTGCTTCCTCTCGAGTGGAGACGGGTAAGTCGGGGAACTTCTTGAGTTGCAGCAAGGGTGTGAAGGACCCTTTGGAAGTTCCAGAGGTTAGGTGTGATTAGCCTCTAGACGCCTCAGCGGAAATGGGCCTCATCTGGCCTGGAGGGGAGAACCTCCTGGATTTTCTCAAGTTGCGGCAGGTGCTCTCGACTTACGACGGGGACCTCAGGGACCCGCTCTGGTGGCTTCAGGAAAGGACAGTCCCCATGCGAGTTGCTCGGGGGCTTCTCGGGATTCCTCTCCCGTCGATGCCGGTGCTTAAGACCATGCGTGGAGTCGGTGCCGGAACCTGAGGATTCCTCTCCAGTGCTGACATGGATTTTGGGGTACTTCTGGAGTTTTCCGCGGGTAGTCCGTCCTCGTCTCGATTGGGGGCATGCACGTTCGCTTTCCTCCCGAGCTGTAGCAGCAGTGTCACGCTTCCCTTTGCGCGGATCAAGGGATCTGTGGGTTTCCCTCGAGGCTTTCCCATGAGGCTTTCCCACGAGGCTTTCCCGTAGGGCTGTCCCACGTGCCACCGTGGTGTGTCTCGATCCTCGGTTTGAAAGTCGAGGCAGTGCAGGGAAAACAGGATTCCCTGGAATGAACTGAGACTTCTGGGGGCTCTGGGAATGGTGGCATGATCCTGGAGTTCCTCTCGCCTTTCCCCTGGAGAGCGCCTCCTCTTGAGATGCGACGGGAACGCCGGGAATTCTCTCCCGAACACGAAGGTAAAGGATACCTCCTCTCGAGCTAGGAGGCGGAAACGGGGCTCATCTGGATGTGGGCCGGACTCTCGTGCTTCCTCTGGAGTGGAGATGGGCATGTCGGGGAACTTGTTGAGTTGCAGCAAGGGTGTGAAGGACCCTTTGGAATTTCCAGAGGTTAGGTGTGATTCGCCTCCAGACGCCTCAGCGGAAATGGGCCTCATCTCGCCTGGAGGGGAGAACCTCCTGGATTTTCTCGAGTTGCGGCAGGTGATCTCCACAAACGACGGGGACCACAGGGACCCGCTCTGGTGGCCTCAGGAAAGGCCAGTCCACATGCGAGTTGCTCGGGGGCCTCTCGGGATTCCTCTACCATCGAGGCCGGGGCCTAAGACCTTGTGTGGAGTCGGTGCCGGAACCTGAGGATTCTTCTGCAGTGCTGACATGGATCTTGGGGTACTTCTGGAGTCTCCCCAGGGGAGTCAGTCCTCGTTTGAGTGGGCGCATGCACGTGCGCTTACCTCCGGAGCTGTGGCAGCAGTGTCATGCTTCCCTTCGCCTGGATCAAGGGATCTGTGGCTTTCCCACGAGGCTTTCCCACAGGGCTATCCCACGTGCCACCGTGGTGTGAGTCGATCGATGGCTTGAAAGTCAACGCAGTGCAAGGAAAACAGGTTTCCCTGGAATGGACTGAGACATCTGGCGAATCTGGGAATGGTGGCACGACCCTGGACTTCCTCTCGACTTTCCTGTGGAGAGCGCCTCCTCTTGAGATGCGACGGGAACGCCGGGAATTCTTTCCCGACCACTCAGGGAAAGGATCCCTTCTCTCGAGCTAGGAGGCGGAAACGGTGCTCCTCTGTATGTGGGCGGGACTCTCGTGCTTCCTCTCGAGTGGAGACGGCTATGTCGGCGAAATTCTGGATTTGCAGCAAGGATGTAAAGGACCCTTTGGAAGTTCCAGAGGTTAGGTGTGATTAGCCTCGAGACGCCTCAGTGGAAATGGTCCTCATGTTGCCAGGAGGGGAGAACCGCCTGGATTTTCTCGAGTTGCGGCATGTGCTCTCGACTTTCGACGGGGACCTCAGGGACCCGCTCTGGTGGCCTCAGGAAAGGCCAGTCCCTATGCGAGTTGCTCGAGGGCCTCTGGGGATTCCTCTCCCATCGATGCCAGGGACTAGACCTTGTGTGGAGTCGGTGCCGGAACTTCAGCATTCCTCTGCAGTGCTGACATGGATCTTGGGGTACTTCTGAAGTCTCCCCAGGGGAGTCAGTCCTCGTCTCGAGTGGGGGCATGCTCGTGCGCTTTCCTCCCGAGGTGTAGCAGCATTGTCACGCTTCCCGGCGAGTGAATCAAGGGATCTGTGTCTTTTCCTTGAGGCTTTCCCTCGAGGCTTTCCCACGAGGCTTTCCCACAGGGCTGTCCCACGTGCCACCGTGGTGTGAGTTGATCCTCTGCTGAAAGTCGAGACAGTGCAGGGAAAACAGGTTTCCCTTGAATGGACTTAGACATCTGGGGAACTCTGGGAATGGTGGCACGACCCTGGAGTTCCTCTCGCCTTTCCTGTGGAGAGCGCCTCCTCTTTAGATGGGACGGGAACTCCGGGAATTCTTTCCGGACCACGCAGGGAAAGGATGCATCCTCTCGAGCTATGAGGCAGAAACGGGGCTCCTCTGGATGTGGGCGGGACTGTCGTGCTTCCTCTCCAGTGGAGACGGTTATGTCGGGGAACTTCTTGAGTTGCAGCAAGGGTGTGAAGGACCCTTTGGAAGTTCCAGAGGTTAGGTGTGATTAACCTCGAGACGCCTCAGCAGAAAAGGGCCTCATCTCGCCTGGAGGGGAGAACCTCCTGGATTTTCTCGAGGTGCGGCAGGTGCTGTCGACTTACGACGGGGACCTCAGGGACCCGCTCTGGTGGCCTGAGTAAAGGCCAGTCCCCATTCGAGATGTTTGGGGGCCGCTCGGAATTCCTCTACCGTCGATGCCGGGGCCTAAGACTTTGAGTGGAGTCGGTGACGCAACCTGAGGATTCCTCTCCACTGCTGACATGGATCTTGGGGTACTTCTAGTGTCTCCCCAGGGGAGTCAGTCCTCGTCTCGAGTGGCGGCATGCAGTTCGATTCCCTCCCCAGCTGTAACAGCAGTGTCACGCTTCCCGTCGAGTGGATCAAGGGATCAGTGTCTTTCCCTTGAGGCTATCACATGAGGCTTTCCCAGGAGGCTTTCCCACAGGGCTGTCCCACGTGCCACCGTGGTGTGAGTCGATCCTCGGCATGAAATCGAGGCAGTGCAGGGAAAACAGTATTCCCTGGAATGGACTGAGACATCTGGGGGACTCTGGGAATGGTGGCACGAGTCTTGAGTTCCTCTCGCCTTTCCTGAGGAGACCGCCTCCTCATGAGATGCGACGGGAATGCAGGCAATTCTTTCCCAACCACGCAGGGAAAGGATCCATCCTCTCGAGCTAAGAGGCATAAACGGTGCTCCTCTGGATGTGGGCGGGACTCTCGTGCTTCCTCTCCAGTGGAGATGGTTATGTCGGGGAACTTCTTGAGTTGCAGCAAGGGTGTGAAGGACCCTTTGGAAGTTCCAGAGGTTAGGTGTGATTAACCTCGAGACGCCTCAGTGGAAATGGGCCTCATCTCGCCTGGAGGGGAGAACCTCCTGGATTTTTTCGAGTTGGGGCAGGTGCTCTCGACTTACGAAAGGGACCTCAGGGACCCGTTCTGGTGGCCTCAGCAAAGGCCGGTCCCCATGCGAGATGCTTGGGGGCTTCTCGTTATTCCTCTACCTTCGATGTCGGGGCCTAAGACCTTGTGTGGAGTTGGTGCCGAAATCTGAGGATTCATCTGCAGTGTTGACATGGATCTTGGGGTACTTCAGGAGTCTCCCCAGGGGAGTCAGTGCTCGTCTCGAGTGTGGGCATGCAGTTCGATACCCTCCCGAGCTGTAGCAGCAGTGTCACGCTTCCCGTCGAGTAGATCAAGGGATCTGTGGCTTTCCCTCGAGGCTTTCCCACGAGGCTTTCCCACAGGACTGTCCCACGTGCCACCGTGGTGTGAGTCGATCCTCGGCTTGAAAGTCGAGGCAGTGCAAGGAAAACAGTTTTCCCTGGAATGGACTGAGACATCTGGGGGAATCTGGGAATGGTGGCACGACCCTGGTGTTCCTCTCGCCTTTCCTGTGGAGAGTGCCTCCACTTCAGATGTGACGGGAACGCCGGGAATTCTTTCCCGCACACGCAGGGAAAGGATCCCTGCTCTTGAGCTTTGAGGCGAAATCGGGGCTCCTCTGTATGTGGGCAGGACTCTCGTGCTTCCTCTCGAGAGGAGACGGGTATGTCGGGGATCTTCTTGAGCTGCAGCAAGGGTGTGAAGGACCCTTTGGAATTTCCCGAGTCTGGTGTGATTAGCCTCGAGACGTCTGTGCGGAAATGGGCTTCATCTCGCCTGGAGGGGAGAACCTCCTGGATTTTCTCGAGTTGCGGCAGGTGCTCTCGACCTTACGACGGGGACCTCAGGGACCCGTTCTGGTGGCCTCAGGAAAGGCCAGTGCCCATGCAAGTTGCTCGGGGGCCTCTCGGGATTCCTCTCCCGTAGATGCCGGGGCCTAAGACCTTGTGTGGTGTCGGTGCCGGAACCTGAGGACTCCTCTCCAGTGCTGACATGGATCTTGGGGTACTTCTGGAGTCTCCCCAGGGGAGTCAGTCCTCGTCTCGAGTGGGGGCATGCACGTGCGCTTTCCTCCCAAGCTGTAGCAGCAGTGTCACGCTTCACATCGCGTGGATCAAGGGATCTGTGCCTTTCCCTCCAGGCTTTCCCACGAGGCTTTCCCTCGAGGCTTTCCCACAGGGCTGTCCCATGTGCCACCGTGGTGTGAATGCATCTTCGGCTTGAAAGTCGAGGCAGTGCAGGGAAAACAGATTTCCCTGGAATGGACTGAGACATCTGGGGGACTCTGGGAATGGTGGCACGACCCTGGAGTTCCTCTCGCCTTTCCTGTGGAGAGCGGCTCCTCTTGAGATGTGACGGCAACGCCAGAAATTCTTTCCCCACCATGTAGGGAAAGGATCCCTCCTCTCGAGCTAGGAGGCGGAAACGGGGCTCCTCTGGATGTGGGCGGGACAATCGTGCTTCCTCTCGAGTGGAGACGGGTATGTCAGGGAACTTCTTGAGTTGCAGCAAGGGTGTGAAGGACCCTTTGGAAGTTCCAGAGTTAGGTGTGATTAGCCTCGAGACGCCTCATCGGAAATGAGCCTCATCTAGAATGGAGGGGAGAACCTCCTGGTTTTTCTCGAGTGGCGGCAGGTGCTCTCGACTTACGATGGGGACCTCAGGGACCCGCTCTGGTGGCCTCAGGAAAGGCCAGTCCCCATGCGAGTTGCTCGGGGGCCTCTCAGGATTCCTCTCCCGTCAATGCCGGGGCCTAAGACCTTGTGTGGAGTCGGTGTCGGAACCTGAGGATTCCTCTCCAGTGCTGACATGGATCTTGGGGGCTTCTGGTTTCTCCCCTGGGGAGTCAGTCCTCGTCTCGAGTGGGGGTAGGCACGTGCGCTTTCCTCCCGAGCTGTAGCAGCAGTGTCACGCTTCCCTTCTCGTGGATCAAGCGATCTATGGCTTTCCCTCGAGGCTTTCCCATGAGGCTTTCCCATGAGGCTTTCCCACAGGTCTGTCCCACGTGCCACCGTGGTGTGAGTCGATCCTCGGCTTGAAGGTCGAGGCAGTGCAGGGAAAACAGGTTTCCCTGGAATGGACTGAGAAATCTGGCGGACTCTGGGAATGGTGGCACGACCCTGGAGTCCCTCTCGCCTTTCCTGTGGAAAGCGCCTCCTCTTGAGTTGCGACGGGAATGCCGGGAATTCTTTCCCGACCACGCAGAGAAAGGACCCCTCCTTTCGAGCCAGAAGCGGAAACGGGCTCCTCTGGATGTGGGCGGGACTCTCGTGCTTCCTCTCGAGTGGAGACGGGTATGTCGGGGAACTTCTTGAGTTGCATCAAGGGTGTGAAGGACCCTTTGGAAGTTCCAGAGGTTAGGTGTGATTAGCCTCGAGACGCCTCAGCGGAAATGGGCCTCATCTTGCCTGGAGGGGAGAACCTCCTGGATTTCCTCGAATTGCAGCAGGTGCTCTCGACTTACGACGGGGACCTCAGGGACCCGCTCTGGTGGCCTCAGGAAAGGCCAGTCCCCATGTGAGTTGCTCGGGGGCCTCTCCGGATTCCTCTCCCTTCGATGCCGGGGCCTAAGACCTTGTGTGGAGTCGGTGCCGGAACCGGAGGATTCCTCTCCAGTGCTGACATGGATCGTGGGGTACTTCTTGAGTCTCCCCAGGGGAGTCAGTCCTCGTCTTGAATGGGGGCATGCACGTGCGCTTTCCTCCCGAGCTGTAGCAGCAGTGTCACGCTTCCCTTCGCGTGGATCAAGGGATCTGTGGCTTTCCCTCGAGGCTTTCCCACGAGGCTTTCCCACAGGGCTGTCCCACGTGCCACCGTGGTGTAGTTCGATCGTCGGCTTGAAAGTCGGGGCAGTGCAGGGAAAACAGGTTTCCCTGGAATGGACTGAGACATCTGGGGGACTCTGGGAATGGTGGCACGACCCTGGAGTTCCTCTCGCCTTTCCTGTGGAGAGCGCCTCCTCTTGAGATGCGATGGAACGCTTGGAATTCTTTGCCGATCACGCAGGGAAAGGATTCCACCTCTCGAGCTATCAGGCGGAAACGGGGCTCCTCTGGATGTGGGCGGGACTCTCGTGCTTCCTCTCGAGTGGAGACGGGTATGTCGGGGAACTTCTTGAGTTGCAGAAAGGGTGTGAAGGACCCTTTGGAAGTTCCAGAGGTTAGGTGTGATTAGCCTCGAGACGCCTCAGCGGAAATGGTCCTCATCTCCCCTGGAGGGGAGAACCTCCTGGATTTTCACGAGTTGTGGCAGGTGGTCTCGACTTACGACGGAGACCTCAGGGACCCGTTCTGGTGGCCTCAGGAAAGGCCAGTGCCCATGCGAGTTGCTCGCGGGCCTCTCCGGATTCCTCTCCCGTCGATGCCGGGGCCTAAGACCTTGTGTGGAGTCGGTGCCGGAACCTGAGAATTCCTCTGCAGTGCTGACATGGATCTTGGGGTACTACTGGAGTCTCCCCAGGGGAGTCAGTCCTCGGCTCGAGTGGGGGCATGCACGTGCGCTTTCCTCCCGAGCTGTAACAGCAGTGTCACGCTTCCCTTCGCGTGGATCAAGGGATCTGTGGCTTTCCCTCGAGGCTTTCCCATGCGACTTTCCCACGTGGCTTTCCCACAGGGCTGTCCCAGGTGCCACCGTGTTGTGAGTCGATCCTCGGCTTGAAAGTTGAGGCAGAGCAGGGAAAACAGGTGTCCCTGGAATGGACTGAGACATCTGGGGGACTCTGGGAATGGTGGCACCACCCTGGAGTTCCTCTCGCCTCTCCTGTGGAGAGCGCCTCCACTTGGGATGCAAGGGGAACACAGGGAATTCATTCCCGACCACGCAGGGAAAGGATCCCTCCTGTCGAGCTAGGAGGCGGAATCGGCGCTCCTTTGTATGTGAGCGGGACTCTCGTTCTTCCTCTCCAGTGGAGACGGGTATGTCGGGGAACTTCTTGAGTTGCAGCAAGGGTGTGAAGGACCCTTTCGAAGTTCCAGAGGTTAGATGTGATTAGCCTCGAGCCCCCTCAGCGAAAATTGGCCTCATCTCGCCTGGAGGGGAGAACCTCCTGGATTTTCTCGAGTTGCGGCAGGTGGTCTCGACTTACGACGGGGACCTCAGGGACCCGCTCTGGTGGCCTCAGGAAAGGCCAGTCCCCATGCGAGGTGCTCGGGTGCCTCTCGGGATTCCTCTCCCCTTGATGCCGGGACCTAAGACCTTGTGTGGAGTCGGTGCCGGAACCTGAGAATTCCTCTGCAGTGCTGACATGGGTCTTGGGGGACTTCTGGAGTCTCCCCAGGGGAGTCAGTCCTCGTCTCGAGTGGGGGCATGCACGTGGGCTTTCCTCCCGAGCTGTAGCCAGCAGTGTCACGCTTCCCTTTGCGTGGATCAAGGGATCTGTGGCTTTCCCTCGAGGCTTTCCCACGAGGCTTTACCTCGAGGCTTTCCAACAGGGCTGTCCCTCGTGCCACCGTGGTGTAGGTCGATCGTCGGCTTGAAAGTCGAGGCAGTGCAGGGAAAACAGGTTTCCCTGGAATGGACTGAGAAATCTGGGGGACTCTGGGAATGGTGGCATGACCCTGGAGTCCCTCTCGCCTTTCCTGTGGAGAGCGCCTCCTCTTGAGATGCGACGGGAACGCCGGGAAATCTTTCCCGACCACGCAGGGAAAGGACCCCTCATTTCGAGCTAGAAGCGGAAACGGGCTCCTCTGGATGTGGGCGGGACTCTCATGCTTCCTCTCGAGTGGAGACGGGTATGTCGGGAACTTCTTGAGTTGCAGCAAGGGTGTGAAGGACCCTTTGGAAGTTTCAGATGTTAGGTGTGATTAGCCTCGAGACGCCTCAGCGGAAATGGGCCTCATCTCGCCTGGAGGGGAGAACCTCCAGGATTTTTTCGAGTTGCGGCAGGTGCTCTCGACTTACGATGGCGACCTCAGGGACCCGCTCTGGTTTCCTCTGGAAAGGCCAGTCCCCATGCGAGTTGTTTGGGGGCATCTCGGAATTCCTCTCCCGTCAATGCTGGCGCCTTATTCCTTGTGTGGAGTCGGTGCCGGAACCTGAGAATAACTCTCCAGTGCTTACATGGTTCTTGGGGTACTTCTGGAGTCTCCCAGGTGAGTCAGTCCTCATCTCTATTGGGGGCATGTATGTGCACTTTCCTCCAGAGCTGTAGCAGCAGTGTCACGCTTCCCTTCGCGAGGATCCAGGGATCTGTGGCTTTATCTGGAGGCTTTCCCACGATGCTTTTTCATGAGGAATTCCCACAGGGCTGTCCCAAGTGCCACCGTGGTGTGAGTCGTTCCTCGGATTGAAATTCGAGGCAGTGCAGGGAAAACAGGTTTCCCTGGAATGGACTGAGAAATCTGGGGGACTCTGGGAATGGTGGCACCACCCTGGAGTTCCTCTCGCCTTTCCTGTGGAGAGCACCTCCCCTTGAGATGTGACGAAAACGCCGGGAATTCTTTCCCGATCACGCAGGGAAAGGATCCCTCCTCTCGAGCTAGGAGGCGGAAACGGGGCTCCTCTGGGTGTGGGCGGGACTCTCGTGCTTCCTCTCGAGTGGAGACGGGTATGTCGGGGATCTTTTTGAATTGCAGCAAGGGTGTGAAGGACCCTTTGGTAGTTCCAGAGGTTAGGTGTGATAAGACTCTAGACACCTCAGCGGAAATGGGCCTCATCTCGCCTGGAGGGGAGAACCTCCTGGATTTTCTCGAGTTTCGGCATGTGCTCTCGACTTAAGACGGGTACCTCAGGGACCCGCTCTGGTGGCCTCAGGAAAGGCCAGTCCCCATGCGAGTTGCTCGGGAGCCTCTCGTGATGTCTCTCCCTCTCCAATGCTGTCTTGGATCTTGACTGGCCTTTCCTGAGGCCACCAGAGCGGGTCCCTGCGGTCCCCATTGTAAGTCGAGAGCACCTGCCGCAACTGGAGAAAATCAAGGATGTTCTCCCCTCCAGGCAAAATGAAGCCTATTTCCGCTGACACATCTCAAGGCTAAGCACACTTAAACTCTGGAACTTCCAAAGGGTCCTTCACACCCTTGCTGCAAATCAAGAAGTTCCCCGACATACCCGTCTGCACTTAAGAGGAAGCACGATAGTTCCGCCCACATCCAGAGGAGCCCCGTTTCTGCCTCATAGCTCGAGAGGAGGGATCCTTTCCCTTCGAGGTCGGGAAAGAATTCCCGGCGTTCTCGTCGCATCTCAAGAGGAGGCGCTCTCCACAGGAAAGGCGAGAGGAACTCCAGGGACATGCCACCATTCTCCGAGTCCCCCAGATGTCTCAGTCCATTCCAGGGAAACCTGTTTCCCCGCACTGACTCGACTTTCAAGCCGAGGATCGACTCACACCACTGTGGCACGTGGGACAGCCCTGTGGCAAAGCCTCGTGGGAAAGCCTCGTGGGAAAGCCTCGAGGGAAAGCCACAGATACCTTGATCCACGAGATGGGAAGCGCGACACTGCTGCTACCGCTCGGGAGGAAAGCGCACGTGCATGACCCCACTCCGAGCCGAGGACTGACGCAAGCTTGGGAGACTCCAGAAGTACCCCAAGATCCATGTCAGCACTGGAGAGAAATGCTCAGGTTTCGCCACCGACTCCACACAAGATCTTAAGGCCCCGGCATCGATGGGAGAGGAATCCCGAGAGGCCCCCGAGCAACACGCATGGGGAATGGCCTTTCCTGAGGCCACCAGATCGGGTCCCAGAGGTCCCCGTCGTAAGTCGAGAGCACCTACCGCAACTCGAGAAAATCCAGGAGGCTCTCCCCTCCAGGCGAGATGAGGCCCATTTCCGCTGAGGCGTCTCGAGGCTAATCACACCTAACCTCTGGAACTTCCAAAGGGTCCTTCACACCATTGCTGCAACTCAAGAAGTTCCCCATTCATACCCGTCTCCACTCAAAAGGAAGCACGAGAGTCCCGCCAACATCCAGAGGAGCCCCGTTTCCGCCTCCTACCTCGAGAGGAGGGACGCTTTTCCTGCGTGGTCGGGAAAGAATTCCCGGTGTTCCCGTCGCATCTCAAGATGAGGCGCTCTCCACAGGAAAGGCGAGAGGAACTCCAGGGTCGTGCCACCATTCCCAGAGTCCCCCAGATGTCTCCGTCCATTCCAGGGAAACCTGTTTTCCCTTCACTGCCTCCATTTTCAAGTCGAGGATCGACTCACACCACGGTGGCACGTGTGACAGCCCTGTGGGAAAGCCTGGTTGGAAAGCCTCGAGGGAAAGCCTCGAGGGAAAACCACAGATCCCTTGATCCACGCGAAGGGAAGCATAACACTGCTGATACAGCTCGGGAGGAAAGCGCACGTGCATGTCCCCACACGAGACGAGGACTGACTCCCCTGGGGAGACTACAGAAGTACCCCAAGATCCATGTCAGCACAGGGAGAGGAATCCTCAGGTTCCGGCACCGACTCCACACAAGGTCTTAGCCCCGGCATCGACGGGAGAGGAATCCCGAAAGGCCCCTGCACAACTCGCATGGGACTGGCCTTTCCTGAGCCTACCAGAAGCGGCGTCCCTCTAGGTCCCCGTCGATAAGACGAGACCACTGCCCCAACTCTAGAAAATCCAGGAGGTTCTCCCAATCCAGGCGAGGTATGAGGCCATTTCGCGTTCAGGCGATCTCGAGGCTATCACACCTAACCTCTGGAACTTCCAAAGGGTCCTTAACACCCTTTGACGCTGAACTCAAGAAGTTCCCCGACTTACCCGTCTCACTCGAGAGAAAGCACGAGAGTCACCGCCCACATGCAGAGGAAAACCCGTTTCGCCTTAGCTCGAGAGGAGTGGACCTTTCCCTGCGTTCGTTGGGAAAGAATTCCAGCGTTCTTCGCCATCTCAAGAGGAGCGCTCTCCCAGATCTTCTTTTGGTGG
>NW_017208292.1:0-3999 GCF_001704415.2 Capra hircus | reverse complement strand
GGATCCGAGAGGCCCCCGAGCAGCTCGCATGGGAACTGCCTTTACTGAGGCCTCCAGAGCGGGTCCCAGGGTCCCCGTCGTTAAGTCGAGAGCACCTGCCGCAACTCGAGAAAATCCAGAGGTTCTCCCCTCCAGGCGAGATGAGGCGCCATTTCCGCTGAGGGTCTCGAGGCTATTCACACCTAACCTCTGGAACTTCCAAAGGGTCCTTCACACCCTTGCTGGCAACTCAAGAGTTCCCGACATATCCGTCTCCACTCGAGAGGAAGCACGGAGAATCCGCTCACATCCAGAGGAGCCCCGTTTCCGCCCTCCTGCTCGAGAGGAGGGATCCTTTCCTGCGTGGTCGGGGAAGAATTCCCGGCATTCCCGTCGCATCTCAAGAGGAGGCACTCTCCACAGGAAAGGCAAGAAGAACTCCAGGGTCGTCCACCATTCCCAGAGTCCCCAGATGTCTCAGTCCATTCCAGGGAAACCTGTTTTCGCCTCCACTGCCTCGACATCAAGCCGAGGATCGATCACACCACGGTGGCACGTGGGACAGCCCTGTGGAAAAGCCTCGTGGGAAAGCCTCCTGGGAAAGCCTCGAGGGAAAGCGAGGGCCAGACAGGAAAGGTGACACTCTGCTACAGCTCGAGAGTAAAGCGCACGTGCATGCCCCACTCGAGACGAGGACTGACTCCCCTGGGAGACTCCAGAATACCCCAAGATCCATGTCAGCACTGGAGAGGAATCCTCAGGTTCCAGCACGACTCCACACAAGGTCTTAGACCCCGCCCGGCATCGATGAAGAGGAATCCCGAGAGGCCCCCGAGCAACTCGCATGGGGAATGGTCTTTCCTGAGGCCACCAGAGCAGGTCCCTGAGGTCCCCCGTCATAATTGGAGAGCACCTGCCACAACTCGAGAAAATCCAGGAGGTTCTTCCTTCCAGGCGAAATGAGGCCCATTTCCGCTGAGGCGTCTCGAGGCTAATCACACCTAAACTCTGGAACTTCCAAAGAGTCCTTCACACCCTTGCTGCAAATCAAGAAGTTCCCGACATTCCCGTCTCCACTCGAGAGGAAGCTCGAGAGTCCCGCCACATCCAGAGGAGGCCCCGTTTCCGCCCTCCTAGCTCGAGACGGGGAATCCTTTCAGTGTGTGGTCGGGAAAGAATTCCCGGTGTTCCCGTCGCCTCTCAAGAACAGGCGCTCTCCACAGGAAAGGCCAGAGGAACTCCAGGGTCGTGCCACCATTCCCAGAGTCCTCCAGATGTCTCAGTCCATGCCAGGGACACCTGTTTTCCCTGCACTGCCTCGACATTCATGCAGATGATCGACCCACACAACGGTGGCACTTGGGACAGCCCTGTGGGAAGCCTGTTTGGAAAACTTGGTGGGAATGCCCAGAGGGAAAGCCACAGATCCCTTGATCGTCGGCCGGGAAGACTGACACTGGTTCTAGAGCTCGGGAGGAAAGCGCACGTGCATGCCCCACTCGAGATGAGGACTGAATCGCCTGGGGAGACTCCAGAAGTACCCCCAGGATCCATGTCAGGCCTGGAGAGAAATCCTCACGTTCCGGCCCCAACTCCAGACAAGGTCTTAGGTTCCGGCATCTACGGTAGAGAATCCAGGGAGGTCCCCTAGCAACTCGCATGGGGACCTGCCTTTCCTGAGGCCACCAGAGCGGGGTCCCTGAGGTCCCCGTCGTAAGTCGAGAGCACCTGCCGCAAGTCGAGAAAATCCTGGAGGTTCTCCCCTCCAGGCGAACAGAGGCGAATTATTGCTGAAGCATCTCGAGGCCAATCACACCTACCCCCTGAACCGTCCAAAGGTTCCTTCACACCCTTGCTGCAACTCAAGAAGTTCCCCGATATACCCGTATGCACTCGAGAGGAAGCAGAAGGGTCCCGCCCACATCCAAAGGAGCCCCGTTTCCGCCTCTTTGCTCGAGATGAGGGATCCTTTCCCTACTTGGTCGAAAAGAATTCCCGAGGTTCCCGTCGCATCTCAAGAGGAGGCCCTCTCCACAGGAAAGCGGATAGGTACTCCAGGTCAGGCCACCATTCCAAGAGTCCCCCAGATGTCTCAGTCCATTTCAGAGGAACCTGTTTTCCCCAAACTGCCTCGACTTTCACGCGAAGATCGACTCAAACCACAGTGGCACGTGGGACAGCCCTGTGGTAAAGCCTCGTAGGAAAGCCTCGTGGGAAAGCCTTGAGGGAAAGCCTCGAGGAAAGCCACAGATCCTTGATCCACGCGATGGGAAGCGTGACACTGCTTCCACAGCTCAGGAGGAAAGCGCACGTGCATGCCCCACTCGAGACGAGGACTGACTCCCCTGGGGAGACTCCAGAAGTACCCCAAGATCCATGTCAGCACTGGAGAATAATTCTCAGTTTACGGCCCCCGACTTCACAAAAGGTCTTAGGCCCCAGCATTGAAGGGAGAGGAATCCTGAGAGGCCAATAAGCAACTCGCACGGAGAGTGGCCTTTCCTGAGGCCACCAGATAGGGTCCCTGTGGTCCCCGTCGTAAATCGAGAGCACCTACCGCAACTCGAGAAAATCCTGGAGATTCTCCCCTCCAGGCTAGATGAGGCCCATTTCCGCTGAGGCGACTCGAGGCTAATCACATCTAACCTTTGGAACTTCCATAGGGTCCTTCACACCCTTGCTGCAACTCAAGAAGTTCCCCGACATACCCTTGTCCACTCGAGAGGAAGCGCGAGCGTCCTTGCACATCCAGAGAAGGCCCTTTTCCTCCTTGTAGCTCGAGATGAGGGATCCTTTCCCTGCGTGGTCGGGAAAGAATTCCTGGCATTCCCGTCGCATCCAAGAGGAAGCGCTCTCCACACAGGAAAGGCGAGAGGAACTCCAGGGTCGTGCCACATTCCAAGAGTCCCCCAGAGGACTGAGTCCATTCCAAAGGAAACTCTTTTACCTGCACTGCCTTGACTGTCACGTCGAGGATCGACTCACACCACGGTGGCACGTGGGACAGCCCTGTGTGTTAGCCTCGTGGGAAAGCCTCATGGGAAATCCTACAGGGAAAGCCACACATCCCTTGATCCACCCGTCGGGTAGCATGACACTGCTGCCACCGTTAGGGAGGAAAGCCCACGTGCATTTCCCCACTCGAGACGAGGACTGACTCCCCTGGGAGAGTCCAGAAGTACCCAAAAATTCACGTCAGCACTGGAGAGGAATCCTCAGTTTCCGGTCCCAACTCAACACAAGGTCTTTGACTCGGGAAATGCAAGCAGTTAAAAGATCTCTCCTTTGGAGCCTCGAGGGGGATCGGGGCTTCTCTGGATGTGGCGGGACCCTCGTGCTTCCTTTGAGTGTAGACGGGTATGTCGGGAAAGCTCTTGAGTTGCAGCAAGTGTGTGAAGGAACCATTGGAAGTTCCAGAGGTTAGGTGTGCTTAGCCTCTAGATGCGTCAGTGGAAATAGGCCTCATTTTGCCTGTAGGGAGAACCTCCTGGATTTTCTCGAGTTACGGCAGGTGCTCTCGAATTACGACGGGGACCTCAGGGAACCTGTCTCGTGGCCTCAGGAAAGGCCAGTCCCCCATGCAAGTTGCCAGGGGGACTCTCGGGATTCCTCTTGGGTCGATGCCGGGCCTAAGACCTTGTGTGGAGTCGAGGCCGGATCCTGAGGATTCCTCTCCAGTGCTGACATGGTTCTTGGGGTACTTCTGGAGTCTCCCCAGGGAAGTCAGTCCTCGTCTCGAGTGTGGGCATGCACGTGCGCTTTCCTCCGAGCTGTAGCAGCAGTGTCACGCTTCCTAACGCGTGGTCAAGGGATCTGTAGCTTTCACTCAAGTCTTTCCTTCAAGGCTTTCCCAAGAGTCTTTCCCACAGGCTGTCCCACCTGCCACCATGGTGTGAGTCGATCCTCGGCTTGAAAGTCGAGGCAGTGCAGGGAAAACAGGTTCCTCTGGAATGGACTGTGACATCTGGGGGACTCTTGGAATGGTGGTACGACCCTGGAGTTCCGCTCGCCTTTCCTGTG
>NW_017208291.1:0-4000 GCF_001704415.2 Capra hircus | reverse complement strand
ACACGAGAGTCCCACCCACATCCAGAGGAGTCCGTTTCCGCCCATGCTCGAGAGGAGGGATCCTTTCCCTGCGTGGTCGGGAAAGAATTCCCGCGTTCCCGTCGCATCTCAAGAGGAGGCGCTCTCCACAGGAAAGGCGAGAGGAACTCCAGGGTCGTGCCACCATTCCCAGAGTCCCCAGATGTCTCAGTCCATTCCAGGGAAACTGTTTTCCCTGCACAGCCTCGACTTTCAAGCCGAGGATCGACTAACACCACGGTGGCATGAAGGACAGCCCTGTGGGAAAGCCTCGTGGGAACGCCTCGTCTGAAAGCCTCGTGGGAAAGCCTCGAGGGAAAGCCACAGATCCCTTGATCCACGTGAAGGGAAGCGTGACACTGCTGCTACAGCTCGGGAGGAAAGCGCTCGTGCATGCCCCACTCGAGACGAGGACTGACTCCGCTGGAGAGACTCCAGAAGTACCCCAAGATCCATGTCAGCACTGGAGAGGAATGCTCAGGTTCCGGCACCGAATCCACACTAGATCTTAGGCGCCAGTATCGACGGGAGAGGAATCCGAGAGGCCCCGAGCAACTCGCATGGGGACTGGCCTTTCCTGAGGCCACCAGAGCGGGTCCCTGAGGTCTCCGTCGTAAGTCGAGAGCACCTGCGCAACTCGAGAAAATCCAGGAGGTTCTCCCCTCCAGGCGAGATGAGGCCCATTTCCGCTGAGGCGTCTCGAGGCTAATCACACCTAACCTCTGGAACTTCCAAAGGGTCCTTCACAACCTTGCTGCAACTCAAGAAGTTCCCTGATATACCCGTCTCCACTCGAGAGGAAGCACGAGAGTCCTGCCCACATCCAGAGGAGCTCGGTTTCCGCCTCCTAGCTCGAGAGGAGGGATCCTTTCCCTGCGTGGTCGGGAAAGAATTCCCGGCGTTCCCGTCGCATCTCAAGAGGAGGCGCTCTCCACAGGAAAGGCGAGAGGAACTCCAGGGTCGTGCCACCATTCCCTGACCCCAGATGTCTCAGTCCATTCCAGGGAAACCTGTTTTCCCTGCACTGCCTCGACTTTTAAGCCGAGGATCGTCTCACACAACGGTGGCACGTGGAACAGCCCTTTGGGAAAGCCTCGTGGGAAAGCTTTGAGCGAAAGCCACAGATCCCTTTATCCACGCGAAGAGAAGCGTGACACTGCTGCTACATATCGGGAGGAAAGCGCACGTGCATGCCCCCACTCGAGACGAGGACTGACTCCCCTGGGGAGACTCCAGAAGTACAGCAAGATCCATGTCAGCACTGGAGAGGAATGCTCAGGTTCCGGCACCGACTCCACACAAGATCTTAGGACCCGGCATCGACAGGAGAGGAATCCCGAGAGGCCCCCGAGCAACTTGCATGCTGACTGGCCTTTCCTGAAGCCACCAGAGCGGGTCCCTGAGGTCCCCATCGTATGTCGAGAGCACCTGCCAGAACTCGAGAAAATCCAGGAGGTTGTCCCCTCCAGGTGAGATGAGGCCCATTTCCGCTGAGGCGTCTCGAGGCTAATCACATCTAACAATTGGAACTTCCAAAGGGTCGTTCACACCCTTGCTGCAACTCAAGAAGTTCCCCGACATACCCGTCTCCACTCGATTGGAAACACGAGAGTCCCGCCCATATCCAGAGGAGTCCCGTTTCCGCCCCCATGCTCGGGAGGAGGGATCCTTTCCCTGCGTGGTCCGGAAAGAATTCCCGACGTTCCCGTCGCATCTCAAGAGGAGGCGCTCTCCACAGGAAAGGCGAGAGGAACTCCAGGGTCGTGCCACCATTCCCAGAGTCCCCCAGATGTCTCAGTCCATTCCAGGGAAACGTGTTTTCCCTGCACAGCCTCCACTTTCAAGCCGAGGATCGACTAACACCACGGTGGCATGTAGTACAGCCCTTTGGGAAAGCCTCGTGGGAACGCCTCGTGTGAAAGCCTCGTGGGAAAGCCTCGAGGGAAAGCCACAGATCCCTTGATCCACGCGAAGGGAAGCGTAACACTGCTGCTACAGCTCGGGAGGAAAGCGCATGTGCATGCCCCCACTCAAGACGAGGACTGACTCCACTGGAGAGACTCCAGAAGTACCACAAAATCCATGTCAGCACTGGAGAGGAATGCTCAAGTTCCGGCACCGACTCCACACAAGGTCTTAGGCCCCAGCATCGACGGGAGAGGAATCCCGAGAGGCCCCCGAGTAACTCGCATGGGGACTGGCCTTTCCTGAGGCCACCAGAGCAGGTCCCTGAGGTCCCCATCGTAAGTCGAGAGCACCTGCCATAAATCGAGAAAATCCAGGAGTTTCTCCCCTCCAGGCGAGATGAGGCCCATTTCCGCTGAGGGGTCTCGAGGCTAAACACATCTAACACCTGGAACTTCCAAAGGGTCCTTCACACCCTTGCTGCAAATCAAGAAGTTCCCCGACATACTCGTCTCCACTCGAGAGGAAGCACGAGAGTCCCGCCCACATCCAGAGGAACCCCGTTTCCCCCTCCTAGCTCGAGAGGAGGGTTCCTTTCCCTGCGTGGTCGGGAAAGAATTCCAGGCGTTTCCGTCGCATCTCAAGAGGAGGTGCTCTCCACAGGAAAGGCAGAGGACTCCAGGGTCGTGCCACCATTCCGAGTCCCCCAGATGTCTCAGTCCATTCCAGGGAAACCTGTTTTCCCTGCACTGCCTCGACTTTCAAGCCGAGGATCGACTCACACCACGGTGGCACGTGGGACAGCCCTGTGGAAAGCCTAGTGGGAAAGCCTCGAGGGAAAGCCACAGATCCCTTGATCCACGCGAAGGGAAGCGCGTCACTGCTGCTACAGCTCGGGAGGAAAGCGCACGTGCATCCCCACTCGACACGAGGACTGACTCCCCTGGGGAGACTCCAGAAGTACCCAAGATCCATGTCAGCACTGGAGAGGAATCCTCAGGTTCCGGCACCCACTCCACAAAAGATCTTAGGCCCCGGCATCGACGGGAGAGGAATCCCGAGAGGCGAGCAACTCGGATGGGGACTGGCCTTTCCTGAGGCCAGCAGAGCGGGTCCCTGAGGTCCCCGTCGTAGGTCGAGAGCACCTGCCGAAACTCGACAAAATCCAGGAGGTTCTCCCCTCCAGGCGAGATGAGGCCCATTTCCGCTGAGGCGTCTCGAGGCTAAACACATCTAACACCTGGAACTTCCAAAGGGTCCTTCACACCCTTGCTGCAACTCAAGAAGTTCCCCGACATACCCGTCTCCACTCGAGAGGAAGCACCAGAGTCCGCCCACATCCAGAGGAGCCCCGATTCCGCCTCATAGCTGGAGAGGAGGGATCCTTTCCCTGCGTGATCGGGAAAGAATTCCCGGCGTTCCCGTCGCATCTAAAGAGGAGGCACTCCCACAGGAAAGGCGAGAGGAACTCCAGGGTAGTGCGACCATTCCCAGTGTCCCGCAAATGTCTCAGTCCATGCCAGGGTAAGCTGTTTTCCCTGCACTGCCTCGACTTTCAAACCGAGGATCGACTCACACCACGGTGGCACGTGGAACAGCCCTGTGGGTAAGCCTCTTGGGAAAGCCTCATGGGAAAGCCTCGAGGAAAGTCGCTGATCCCATGATCCACGCGACGGGAAGCGTGACACTGCTGCTACAGCTCGGAGGGAAGAGCAGGTGCATGCCCCCACTCGAGACGAGGACTGACTCCCCTGGGAGACTCCAGAAGTACCCCAATATCGATATCAGCACTGGAGAGCAATCCTCAGGTTCCGGCACCGACTCCACACAGGGTCTTATGCCCGGCATCGACCGGAGAGGAATCCCGAGAGGCCCTGAGCAACTTGCATGGGGACTGGCCTTTCCTGAGGCCACCAGAGCGGGTCCCTGAGGTCCCCGTGGAAAGTCGAGAGCACCTGCCGCAACTCGAGAAAATCCAGGAGGTTCTCCTCTCCAGGCCAGATGAGGCCATTTCCCTGAGGCGAGGTGGGGCTAATCACAACTAACCTCTGGAACTTCCAAAGGGTCCTTCACACCC
>NW_017208290.1:0-4000 GCF_001704415.2 Capra hircus | reverse complement strand
GAGAGAAGCACGACAGTCCCGCCCACATCCAGAGGAGCCCCGTTTCTGCCTCATAGCTCGAGAGGATGCATCCTTTCCCTGCGTGGTCCGGAAAGAATTCCCGGAGTTCCCGTCCCATCTAAAGAGGAGGCGCTCTCCACAGGAAAGGCGAGAGGAACTTGGGTCGTGCCACCATTCCCAGAGTTCCCCAGATGTCTAAGTCCATTCAAGGGAAACCTGTTTTCCCTGCACTGTCTCGACTTTCAGCAGAGGATCAACTCACACCACGGTGGCACGTGGACAGCCCTGTGGGAAAGCCTCGTGGGAAAGCCTCGAGGGAAAGCCTCAAGGAAAAGACACAGATCCCTTGATCCACTCGCCGGGAAGCGTGACAATGCTGCTACACCTCGGGGGGAGGAAAGCGCACGAGCATGCCCCCACTCGAGACGAGGACTGACTCCCCTGGGGAGACTTCAGAAGTACCCCAAGATCCATGTCAGCACTGCAGAGGAATGCTCAAGTTCCGGCACCGACTCCACACAAGGTCTAGGCCCCTGGCATCGATGGGAGAGGAACCCCAGAGGCCCCGAGCAACTCGCATAGGGACTGGCCTTTCCTGAGGCCACCAGAGCGGGTCCCTGAGGTCCCCGTCGAAAGTCGAGAGCACCTGCCGCAACTCGAGAAAATCCAGGAGGTTCTCCCTCCAGGGAGATGAGGCCCATTTCCACTGAGCGTCTCGAGGTTAATCACACCTAACTCTGGAACTTCCAAAGGGTCCTTCACACCCTTGCTGCAACTCAAGAAGTTCCCCGACATAACCGTCTCCACTTTAAGAGGAAGCACGAGAGTCCCGCCCACATCCAGAGGAGCACCCTTTACGCCTCTTAGCTCGAGAGGATGGATCCTTTCCCTGCGTGGTTGGAAAGAATTGCCTGCATTCCCGTCGCATCTCATGAGGAGGCGGTCTCCTCAGGAAAGGCGAGAGGAACTCAAGAGTCGTGCCACCATTCCCAGAGTCCCCAGATGTCTCAGTCCATTCCAGGGAATACTGTTTTCCCTGCACTGCCTCGATTTCATGCCGAGGATCGACTCACACCACGGTGGCACGTGGGACAGCCCTGTGGGAAAGCCTCCTGGGAAAGCCTCATGTGATAGCCTCAAGGGAAAGACACTGATCCCTTGATCCACTCGACGGGAAGGGTGACACTGCTGTTACAGCTGGGGAGGGAATCGAACTGCATGCCGCCACTCGAGACGAGGACTGACTCCCCTGGGAGACACCAGAAGTACCCCAAGATCCATGTCAGCAGTGGAGAGGAATCCTCAGGTTGCGTCACCGACTCCACTCAAAGTCTTAGGCCCCGGCATCGACGGTAGAGGAATTCCGAGCGGCCCCCAAACATCTCGAATGGGACTGGCCTTTACTCAGGCCACCAGAGCGGGTCCCTGAGGTCCCCGTCGTAAGTCGACAGCACCTGCCGCACCTCGAGAAAATCCAGGAGGTTCTCCCCTCCAGGCGAGATGAGGCCCTTTTCTGCTGAGGCGTCTCGAGGTTAATCACACCTAACCTCTGGAACTTCCAAAGGGTCCTTCACACCCTTGCTGCAACTCAAGAAGTTCCCCGACATAACCGTCTCCACTGGAGAGGAAGCACGACAGTCCGCCCACATCCAGAGGAGCCCCGTTTCTGCCTCATAGCTCGAGAGGATGCATCCTTTCCCTGCGTGGTCCGGAAAGAATTCCCGGAGTTCCCGTCCCATCTAAAGAGGAGGCGCTCTCCACAGGAAAGGCGAGAGGAACTGTGGGTCGTGCCACCATTCCAGAGTTCCCCAGATGTCTAAGTCCATTCAAGGGAAACCTGTTTTCCCTGCACTGTCTCGACTTTCAGCAGAGGATCAACTCACACCACGTGGCACGTGGGACAGCCCTGTGGGAAAGCCTCGTGGGAAAGCCTCGAGGGAAAGCCTCAAGGAAAAGACACAGATCCCTTGATCCACTCGCCGGGAAGCGTGACAATGCTGCTACACCTCGGGAGGAAAGCGCACGAGCATGCCCCCACTCGAGACGAGGACTGACTCCCCTGGGGAGACTTCAGAAGTACCCCAAGATCCATGTCAGCACTGCAGAGGAATGCTCAAGTTCCGGCACCGACTCCACACAAGGTCTAGGCCCTGGCATCGATGGGAGAGGAATCCCAGAGGCCCCGAGCAACTCGCATAGGGACTGGCCTTTCCTGAGGCCACCAGAGCGGGTCCCTGAGGTCCCCGTCGAAAGTCGAGAGCACCTGCCGCAACTCGGAAAATCCAGGCGGTTCTCCCCTCCTGGCAACATGAGGACCATTTCCACTGAGGCGTCTCGAGGCTAATCACACCTAACCTCTGGAACTTCCAAAGGGTCCTTTACACCCTTGCTGCAAATCCAGAATTTCCCCGACATAGCCGTCTCCACTCGAGAGGAAGCACGAGAGTCCCGCCCACATACAGAGGAGCACCGTTTCGCCTCCTAGCTCGAGAGAAGGGATCCTTTCCCTGAGTGGTCGGGAAAGAATTCCCAGCGTTCTCGTCGCATCTCAAGAGGAGGCGCTCTCCACAGGAAAGTCGAGAGGAAGTCCAGGGTCGTGCCACCATTCCCAGATTCGCCAGATGTCTCAGTCCATTCCAGGGAAACCTGTTTTCCTTGCACTGCGTTGACTTTCAAGCCATCGATCGACTCACACCACGGTGGCACGTGGGATAGCCCTGTGGGAAAGCCTCGTGGGAAAGCCACAGATCCCTTGATCCAGGCGAAGGGAAGCATGACACTGCTGCCACAGCTCCGGAGGTAAGCGCACGTGCATGCGCCCACTCAAACGAGGACTGACTCCCCTGGGGAGACTCCAGAAGTACCCCAAGATCCATGTCAGCACTGCAGAAGAATCCTCAGGTTCCGGCACCGACTCCACACAAGGTCTTAGGCCCCGGCCTCGATGGTAGAGGAATCCCGAGAGGCCCCCGAGCAACTCGCATGTGGACTGGCCTTTCCTGAGGCCACCAGAGCGGGTCCCTGAGGTCCCCGTCGTAAGTCGAGAGCACCTGCCGCAACTCGAGAAAATCCAGGAGGTTCTCCCCTCCAGGCGAGATGAAGCCCATTTCCGCTGAAGCGTCTGGAGGCTAATCACACCTAACCTCTGGAACTTCCAAAGGGTCCTTCACACCCTTGCTGCCACTCAAGAAGTTCCCTGACATACCCGTCTCCTCTCGATAGGAAGCACGAGGGTCCCGCCCACATCCAGAGGAGCCCCTTTCCGCCTCGTAGCTCGAGATGTGGGATCCTTTCCCTGCTTCGTCGGGAAAGAATTCCCGGCGTTCCCATCGCATCTCAAGTGGAGGCGCTCTCCACAGGAAATGCGAGAGGAACTCCAGAGTCGTGCCACCATTCCAAGAGTCCCTAGATGTCTCAGTCCATTCCAGAGGAACCTGTTTTCCCTGCACTGCCTCGACTTTCACGCCGAGGTTCGACTCACACCTCGGCGGCATGTGGGACAGCCCTCTGGGATAGCCTCGTGGTAAAGCCTGGAGGAAAAGCCACAGATCACTTGATCCACGCGACCGGAAGCGTGACACTGCTGCTACAGCTCGGGAGGAAAGCGCACGTGCATGCCCCCATTCGAGACGAAGACTGACTTCCCTGGGGGGGCTCCAGAGCTACCCCAAGATCCATGTCAGCACTGTAGAGGAATCCTCAGGTTCCTGCCCCAACTCCTCACAAGGTCTTTTTTTTTCTTTCCTTTTTACTCTTTTCTTTGCATTTATTTAAACACAGTTCTCAAAACTTTTGAGTGAAATTGGGCCTCTTTGGTAAGCAAAGAACCTGAAATTAGTATTTAAAAAATGAACAGGCAAAGTCTTCAGATCATCCACAACACAGTGTAGTGTTCCCTTCTTTTTTCTCAAAACTCTGAACCACCCAGTTTTTCCATATAGTCTTAAAAGCTAGAGAACAAGAGTACATTTGTGGTGGAATATTATTTTCACTTGCTGAT
>NW_017208289.1:0-4000 GCF_001704415.2 Capra hircus | reverse complement strand
GGGAAGCACGAGAGTGCCGTCCACATCAAGAGGAGCCTGTTTCCGCCCCATAGCTCAAGAGGAGGGATCCTTTTCCTGAGTGGTCGGGAAAGAATTCCCGGCGTTCCCGTCGCATCTCAAGAGGAGGCGGTCTCCACAGGAAAAGACGAGAGGAACTCCAGGTCGTGCCACCATTCCAGAGTCCCCCAGATGTCTCAGTCCATTCCAGGGAAACCTGTTTTCCCTACACTGCCTCGACTTTTAAGCCGAGGATAGACACACAGCACACGTGGCACGTGGGACAGCCCTGTGAGAAGAAGCCTCGTGGAAAAGCCTCGTGGGAAAGCCTCTAGGGAAAAGCACAGATCCCTTGATCGAAGCAAGATAAGCGTGACACTGCTGCTACCGCTCGGAGGGAAAGCGCAGGTGCATGCCCCCACTCGAGACGAGGACTGACTCCACTGGGGAGACTCCAGAAGTACCCCAAGATCCATGTCAGCAATGGAGAGGAAACCTCAGGTTCTGGGCACCGACTCCACACAAGGTCTTAGGCACCGGCATCGACGGGAGAGGATCCTGAGAGGCCCCGAGCAACTCGAATGGGGACTGGCCTTTCCTGAGGCCCCAGAGCGGGTCCTGAGATCCCTGTCTTAAGTCGAGAGCACCTGCCCTAACTCGAGAAAATCCAGGAGGTTCTCCCCTCCAGGCGAGATGAGGCCCATTTCTGCTGAGGCGTCTCCAGGCTAATCACACGTTACCTCTGTAACTTACAATGGGTCCTTCACATCCTTGCTGCAACTCAAGAAGTTCCCCGACATACCCGTGTCCTCTCAAGAGGAAGCACGAGAGTCCCGCCCACATCAAGAGGAGCCCCGTTTCCGCCTCATAGCTCGAGAGCGGGATCCTTTCCCTGCGTGATCGGGAAAGAATTCCCGGCGTTCCCGTCGCATCTCAAGAGGAGGTGCTCTCCACAGGAAAGGCGAGAGGAACTCCAGGGTCGTGCAACCAATCCCACAGTCCCCCAGATGTCTCAGTCCATTCCAGGGAAAACTATTTTCCCTGCACTGCCTCGACTTTCAAGCGAGGATCGACTCACACCACGGTGGCCCATGGGACAGCCCTGTGGGAAATCCTCATTGGAAAGCCTCGAGGGAAAGCCACAGATCCCTTGATCCACGTGAAGGGAAGCGTGACATTGCTGCTACAGCTCGGGAGGAAAGCCACGTGCATGCCTCCCTCGAGACGAGGACTGACTCCCCGGGGAGACCTCAGAAGTACCCCAAGATCCATGTCAGCACTGGAGAGGAATCCTCAGGTTCTGGCACCGACTCCACACAAAGTCTTAGGCCCCGGCATTGAGGGGAGAGGAATCCGAGAGACCCCCGAGCAACTCGCATGGGGACTGGCCTTTCCTGAGGCCACCAGAGCGGGTCCCTGAGGTCCCCCGTCGTAAGTCGAGGGCACCTGCCGCAACTCGAGAAAATCCAGGAGGTTCTACCCTCCAGGCGAGATGAGGCCCATTACTGCTGAGGCGTCTGGAGGCTAATCACACCTAACCTATGGAACTTACAAAGCGTCCTTCACACCCTTGCTGCAATTCAAGAAGCTCCCCCACATACCCGTCTCCACTCGAGAGGAAACAAAGAGAGTCACGCCCACATCCAGAGGAGCCCCATTACTGCGTCCTAGCTCGAGAGGAGGGATCCTTTCACTGAGTGTTCGGTCAAGTATTCCCGGAGTTCCCGTCTCATCTCAAGAGGAGGCGCTCTCCACAGGAAAGGCGAGAGGAAATCCAGACTCGTGCACCCATTCCCAGAGTCCCCCAGATGTCTCAGTCCATTCCATGAAACCTGTTTCTCCTGCACTGCCTCGACTTTCTAGCCTAGGATCGACAGACAACACGGTGGCCCGGGGACAGCCCTATGGGTAAGTCTCGTGGGAAAGCCTCGTGGAAAAAGACTCGTGGAAAGCCTCTAGGGAAAGCCACAGATCCCGTGATCCTCGCGAAGGGAATCGTGACACTGCTGCTACAGCTCGGGAGGAAAGAGCACGTGCATGCCCCCCACTCGATAGGAGGACTGACACCGCTGGGGAGACTCCAGAAGTACTCCAAGATCCATGTCAGCACAGGAGAGGAATCCACAGTTTGGGGTACCAACTCCACACAAGGTCTTAGGCCCTGGAATCGACGGGGGAGAGGAATACGAGAGGCCCGCGAGGAACTCACATGGGGACTGACCTTTCCTGAGTACACCAGAGAGGGTCCCTGAGGTCCCCGTCGTAAGTCGAGAGCACCTGCCGCAACTCAAGAAAATCCAGGAGGTTCTCCCCCTCCAGGCAAGATGAGGTGCATTTCCGCAGAGGCGTCTCGAGGCTAATCACACCTAACCTCTGGAAATTCCAAAGGGTCCTTCACACCCTTGCTGCATCTCAAGAATTCCCCGACATACCCGTCTCCACTCGAGAGGAAGCACGAGAGTCCCGTCCACATCCAGAGGAGTCCTGTTTCCGCCTCCTAGCTCGAGAGGAGGGATCCTTTCCCTGCGTGTTCGGGAAGAATTCCCGGCGTTCCCGTCGCATCTCAGGAGGAGGTGCTCTCCACAGGAAAGGCGAGAGGAACTCCAGGGTCGTGCCACCATTCCCAGAGTCCCCCAGATGTCTCAGTCCATTCCAGGGAAACCTGTTTTCCCTGCACTGCCTAGACTTTCAAGCCGAGGTTCGACTCATACCACGGTGAGACGTGGGACAGACCTGTGGGAAAGCCTCGTGGAAAGCCTCTAGGGAAAGCCACATATCCCTTGATCCAAGCAAAGATAAGCGTGACACTGCTGCTACAGCTCGGGAGGAAAGCGCATGTGCATGCCCCACTCGAGACGAGGACTGACTCCCCTGGGGAGAGTCCAGAAGTACCCCAAGATCCATGTCAGTACTGGAGAGGAAACCTCAGGTTCCCGCACCGACTCCACACAAGGTCTTAGGCCCCGGCATCGACGGAGAGGAATCCGAGAGGCCCCCGAGCAACTCGCATGGGGACTGGCCTTTCCTGAGGCCCCCAGAGCGGGTCCCTGAGATCCCTGGTCGTCGAGAGCACCTGCCCTAACTCGAGAAAATCCAGGAGGTTCTCCCCTCCAGGCGAGATGAGGCCCATTTCTGCTGAGGCGTCTCCAGGCTAATCACACGTTACCTCTGTAACTTACAATGGGTCCTTCACATCCTTGCTGCAACTCAAGAAGTTCCCCGACATACCCGTGTCCTCTCAAGAGGAAGCACGAGAGTCCCGCACATCAAGAGGAGCCCCGTTTCCGCCTCATAGCTCGAGAGCAGGGATCCTTTCCCTGCGTGATCGGGAAAGAATTCCCGGCGTTCCCGTCGCATCTCAAGAGGAGGTGCTCTCCACAGGAAAGGCGAGAGGAACTCCAGGGTCGTGCAACCAATCCCACAGTCCCCCAGATGTCTCAGTCCATTCCAGGGAAAACTATTTTCCCTGCACTGCCTCGACTTTCAAGCGAGGATCGACTCACACCACGGGTGGCCCATGGGACAGCCCTGTGGGAAATCCTCGTTGGAAAGCCTCGAGGGAAAGCCACAGATCCCTTGATCCACGCGAAGGGGAAGCGTGACATTGCTGCTACAGCTCGGGAGAGGAAGCCACGTGCATGCCTCCCCTCGAGACGAGGACTGACTCCCCCGGGGGGACCTCAGAAGTACCCCAAGATCCATGTCAGCACTGGAGAGGAATCCTCAGGTTCTGCACCGACTCCACACAAAGTCTTAGGCCCCGGCATTGAGGGGAGAGGAATCCCGAGAGACCCCGAGCAACTCGCATGGGGACTGGCCTTTCCTGAGGCCAACAGAGCGGGTCCCTGAGGTCCCCGTCGTAAGTCGAGGGCACCTGCCGCAACTCGAGAAAATCCAGGAGGTTCTACCCTCCAGGCGAGATGAGGCCCATTACTGCTGAGGCGTCTGGAGGCTAATCACACCTAACCTATGGAACTTACAAAGCGTCCTTCACACCCTTGCT
>NW_017208288.1:0-4001 GCF_001704415.2 Capra hircus | reverse complement strand
CCGGCTTTCACATCAGAGGCATGTCCCACTGTCCGGTCACGGATCGTACAGATTGTGAGATTCAGAACTATACTGTGTCCGGCATTGGACAAGTACAGACGCAGTAGACAGGGAAAATCAGCGTTTCCTTAGGAAATTGGAACTGAAACATCTGCCGGTATCTGCGGTAATGGTGGCCAGAATCCTAGCGAATAAGAGATTCCTGTCGTGTGAGTAATCTTTCCTCGTGGGAAAGAAGTGGAATGCTCGAGGGGAAAGCCACTGATCCCTTGATCCACGCAAAGGAAGTGTGACACTGCTGCTACAGCTCGGGAGGAAAGCTCACCCTGGCCCCACTGGAGACGAGGACTGACTCCCCAGGAAGACTCCAGAAGTACCGCAAGATCCATGTCAGCACTGGAGAGGAATGCTCAGGTTCCGGCACCGACTCCACACAAGATCTTAGGCCCGGCATCGAAGGGAGGGAATCCCGAGAGGCCCCGAGCAACTCACATGGGGACTGGCCTTTACTGAGGCCTCCAGATCGGGTCCCTGAGGTCCCCGTCTTAAGTCGAGAGCACCTGCCGCAACTCGAGAAAATCTAGGAGTTCTCCCCTCCAGGCGAGAGGAGGCCCATTTCCGCTGAGGCGTCTCGAGGCTAATCACACCTAACCTCTGGAACTTCCAAAGGGTCCTTCACACCCTTGCTGCAGCTCAAGAAGTTCCCCGACGTACCCGTCTCGACTCGAGAGGAAGCACGAGACTTCGCCCACATCCAGAGGAGCCCCGTTTCCGCGTCCTAGCTCGAGAGGAGGGATCCTTTCCCTGCGTGGTCGTGAAAGAATTCCCGGCGTTCCCGGCGCATCTCAAGAGGAGACGCTCTCCACAGGAAAGGTGAGAGGAACTCCAGGGTCGTGCCACCATTCCCAGAGTCCCCCAGATGTCTCCGTCCATTCCAGGGAAACCTGTTTCCCTGCACTGCCTCGACTTTCAAGCCGAGGATCGACTCACACCACGGTGGTCACGTGGACAGCCCTGTGGAAAGCCTCGTGGGAAAGCCTCGAGGGAAAGCCACAGATCTCTTGATCCACTCGAACGGAAGCGTGACACTGCTGCTACAGCTCGGGAGGAAAGCGCACGTGCATGCCCCCACTCGAGACGAGGACTGACTCCACTGGGGAGACTCCAGAAGTACCCCCAGATCCATGCCAGCACGGGAGATGGAATCCTCAGGTTCCGGCACCGGCTCCACACAAGATCTGAGGCCCCGGCATCGAAGGGAGAGGAATCCCGAGAGGCCCATGAGCAGCTCGCATGGGGACTGGCCTTTCCTGAGGCCACCAGAGTGGGTCCCTGAGGTCCCCTTCGTAAGTCGAGAGCACCTGCTGCAACTCGAGAAAATCCAGGAGGTTCTCCCCTCCAGGCGAGATGAGGCCCATTTCCGCTGAGGCGTCTCGAGGCTATTCACACCTAAACTCTGGAACTTCCAAAGGGTCCTTCACACCCTTGCTGCAACTCAAGAAGTTCCCCGACATTCCCGTCTCCACTCGAGAGGAAGCACGAGAGTCCCGGCCACATCCAGAGGAGCCCCGTTTCCGTCTCCTAGCTAGAGAGGAAGGATCCTTTCCCTGCGTGGTCGGGAAAGTATTCCCGGCGTTCCCGTCGCATCTCAAGAGGAGGCGCTCCCCACAGGAAGGGCGAGAGGAATTCCAGGGTAGTGCCACCATTCCCCCAGTCAACCAGATGACTCCGTCCATTCCAGGGAAAACCTGTTTTCCCTGCACTGCCTCGACTTTCAAGCCGAGGATCGACTCACACCACGGTGGCACGTGGGACAGCCCTGTGGGAAAGCCTCGTGGGAAAGCCTCGGAAGGAGAAAGCCACAGATCCCTTGATCCACGGGTAGGGAAGTGCGACACTGCTGCTACAGCTCGGAAGGAAAGCGCACGTGCATGCCCCCACTTGAGACAGAGGACTGACTCCCCTGGGGAGACTCCAGAAGTACCCCAAGATCCATGGGAGCACTGGAGAGGAATCCTCAGGTTCCGGCACTGACTCCACACAAGGTCTTAGGCCCCAGGCATCGACAGGAGAGGAAACCCGAGAAGCCCCCCGAGACGCCCCCGAATAACTCGCATGGGGACTGGCCTATCCTGAGGCCACCAGAGCGGGTCCCTGAGGTCCCCGTCCTAAGTCGAGAGCCCCTCCGCAACTCAAGAAAATCCAGGAGGTTCTCCCTCCAGGCGAGATGAGGCCCATTTCCAATGAGGCGTCTCGAGGTTTATCACATCTAACATCTGGAACTCCAAGGGTACTTCACACCCTTGCTGCAACTCAAGAAGTTCCCCGACATACCCGTCTCCACGAGAGAGGAAGCACGAGAGTTCTGCCCACATCCAGAGGAGCCCCGTGTCTGCCTGCTAGCTCGAGAGGAGGGATCCCTTCCCTGCGTGGTCGGGAAAGAATTCCCGGCGTTCCCGTCGCATCTCAAGTGGAGGCGCACTCCACAGGAAAGGCTGAGAGGAACTCCAGGGTTGTGCCACATTCCCAGAGTCCCCCAGATGTCTCAGTCCATTCCAGGGAAACCTGTTTTCCCTGCACTGCCTCGACTTTCAAGCCGAGGATCGACTCACACCATGGTGGCACGTGGGACAGCCCTGTGGGAAAGCCTCGTGGGAAAGCCTCGGGAAGCCTCGAGGGAAAGCCCCTGATCCCTTGATCCACGCGAAGGGAAGCGTGACACTGCTGCTACAGCTCGGGAGGAAAGCGCACGTGCATGCCCCCACTCGAGATGAGGAACTGACTCCCCTGGGGAGACTCCAGAAGTAACCCAAGATCCATGTCAGCACTGGAGAGGAAACCTCAGGTTCCGGCAATGACTCCACACAAGGTTTTAGGCCCCAGCATCACCGGGAGAGGAATCCCGAGAAGTCCCCGAGCAACTCGCATGGGACTGGCCTTTCCGAGGCCACCAGAGCGGGTCCCTGAGGTCCCCATCGTAAGTCGAGACACCTGCCGCAACTCGAGAAAATCCAGGAGGTTTCCCTCCAGGCGAGATGAGGCCCATTTCCGCTGAGGCATCTCGAGGCTAATCACACCTAACTCTGGAACTTCCAGAGGGTCCTTCACACCCTTGCTGCAACCTCAAGAAGTTCCCCGACATACCGTCTTCACTCGAGAGAAGCACGAGAATCCCGTCCACATCCAGAGGAGCCCTTTTCCGCCTCATAGCTCGAAAGGAGGGATCCTTTCCCTGCGTGGTCGGGACAGAATTCCCGGCGTTCCCGTCGCATCTCAAGAGGAGGCGCTCTCCACAGGAAAGGCCAGAGGAACTCCAGGTCATGCCACCACTCCCAGAGTCCCCCAGATGTCTCAGTCCATTCCAGGGAAACCTGTTTTCCCTGCACTGCCTCGACTTTCAAGCCGAGGATCGACTCACACAACGGTGGCACGTGGGACAGCCCTGCAGGGAAGCCTCGTGGAAAGCCTCGTGGGAAAGCCTCGAGGGAATCCACAGATCCCTTGATCCCCGCGAAGGGAAGCGGACACTGCTGCTACAGCTCGGAGGAAAGCACGTGCATGCCCCACTCGAGACGAGGACTGACTCCCCTGGGAGACAGAAGTACCCAAGATCCATGTCAGCACTGGAGAGGATCCTCAGGTTCCGGAACTGTATCCAGACAAGGTCTCAGGCCCAGCATCGACTGGAGAGGAATCCCGAGAGGCCCCGGAGCAACTCGCATGGGGACTGGCCTTTCCTGAGGCCACCAGAGCGGTCCCTGAGGTCCCGTCGTAAGTCGAGAGCACCTGCCGCAAATCGAGAAAATCCAGGAGTTCTCCCCTCCAGGCGAGATGAGGCCCATTTCCGCTGAGGCGTCTCGAGGCTAATCGCACTTAACCTCTGGAAGGTCCAAAGGGTCCTTCACACCCTTGCTGCAACTCAAGAAGTTCCCCGACATACCCGTCTCCACTCGAGAGGAAGCACGAGTCCCGCCCACATCCAGAGGAGGCCCCGTTTCCCG
>NW_017208287.1:0-4001 GCF_001704415.2 Capra hircus | reverse complement strand
TGGGCACGACCCTCGAGTTCCTCTCGCCTTTCCTGTGGAGAGCGCCTCCTCTTGAGATGCCAAGGAACGCCGGAAATTCTTTCCCCACACGCAGGGAAAGGGATCCCTCCTCTCGAGCTAGCAGGCGGAAACGGGGCCACTCTGGATATGGGGCGGGACTCTCGGATTCCTCTTGAGTGGAGACGGGTATGTCGGGAACTTCTTGAGTTGCAGCAAGGGTGTGAAGGACCCTTTGGAAGTTCCAGATGTTAGATGTGATTAGCCTCGAGACGCCTCAGCGGAAATGGGCCTCATCTCGCCTGGAGGGGAGAACCTCCTGGATTTTCTCGAGTTGCGGCAGGTGCTCTCGTTTAAGACGGGGACCTCAGGGACCCGATCTGGTGGCCTCAGGAAAGGCCAGTCCCCATGCCAGTTGCTCGGGGCCTCTCGGATTCCTCTCCCGTCGATGCCGGGGCCTAAGACCTTGTGTGGAGTCGGTGCGGAACCTGAGGATTCCTCTCCAATGCTGACATGGATCTTCGGGTACTTCTGGAGTCTCCCCATGGAGTCAGTCCTCGTCTCGAGTGGGGGCATGCACGTGCGCTTTCCTCCCGAGCTGTAGCAGCAGTGTCACTCTTCCCTACGCGTGGATCAAGGGATCTGTGGCTTTCCCTCGAGACGAGGCTTTCCACGAGGCTTTCCCACAGGGCTGTCCACGTGCCATCGTGGTGTGAGTTCTCGGCTTGAAAGTCAAGCAGTGCAGGGAAAACAGGTTTCCCTGGAATGGACTGAGACATCTGGGGGGACTCTGGGAATGGGCCTGATACTGGAGTTCCTCTCGCCTTTCCTGTGGAGAGCGCCTACTCTTGAGATGAGACGGAAACGCTAGGAATTCTTTCCCGACCACGCAGGGAAAGGATCCTCCTCTCGAGCTAGCAGGTGGAAACGGAGCCACTCTGGATATGGGCGGGACCCTCGGGTTCCTCTTGAGTGGAGACGGGTATGTCAGGGAACTTCTTGAGTTGCAGCAAGGGTGTGAAGGACCCTTTGGAAGTTCCAGAGTTTAAGTGTGATTACCCTCTTGTTGCCTCAGGGAAATGGGCCTCATGTCGCTGGAGGGGAGAACATCCTGGATTTTCTCGAGTTGCGGCAGGTGCTCTCGACTTACGACGGGGACCTCAGGGACCCGCTCTGGTGGCCTCAGGAAAGGCCAGTCCCCATGCGAGTTGCTCTGGGGCCTCTCGGATTCCTCTCCCGTTTGATGCAGGGGCCTAAGACCTTGTGTGGAGTCGGTGCCGGAACCTGAGGATTCCTCTCCAGTGCTGACATGGATCTTGGGGTACTTCTGGAGTCACCCCAGGGGTCAGTCCTCGTCTCGAGTGGGGCCATGCACGTGCGCTTTCCTCCCGAGCTTTAGCAGCAGTGTCACGCTTCCCTTCGCGTGGATCAAGGGATCTGTGGCTTTCCCTCCAGGCTTTCCCACGAGGCTTTCCCACAGGGCTGCCCCACGTGCCACTGTGGTGTGAGTCGATCCTCGGCTTGAAAAGTCGAGGCAGTGCAGGGAATACAGGTTCCCTGGAATGGGACTGAGACATCCTGGGGGGACTCTGGGAATGCTGGCATGACCCCGGAGTTCCTCTCGCCTTTCCTGTGGAGAGCGCCTCCTCTTGAGTTGCGACAGGAACTCCGGGAATTCTTTCTCGAGCACGCAGGGAAAGGATCCCTCCTCTCGAGCTAGGAGGTGGAAACGGGGCTCCTCTGGATGTGGTCGGGACTCTCGTGCTTCCTCTCGAGTGGAGACCGGTATGTCAGGGAACTTCTTGAGTTGCAGTAAAGGTGTGAAGGATCATTTGGAATTCCATAGGTCAGGTGTGATTAGCCTCAGGACGCCTCAGCGGAAATGGGCCTCATCTCGCCTGGAGGGTAGAACCTCCTGGATTTTCTCGAGTTGTGTCAGGTGCACTGGACTTACGACGGGGACCTCAGGGACGCGCCCTGGTGGCATCGGTAAAAGGAAATTTCCTTGCGAGTTACTCGGGGCCTCTCGGGATTCCTCTACCGTCGATGCCGGGGCCTAAGACCTTGTGTGGAGTCGGTGCCAGGACCTGAGGATTCCTCTCCAGTGCTGACATGGATCTTTTGGGTACTTCTGGAATCTCCCCAGGGAAGTCAATCCTCGTCTAGAGTTGGGGCATGCACGTGCCCTTTCCTCCCGAGCTGTAGCAGCAATGTCACGCTTCCCTTCGCATGGAACAAGGGATCTGGGGCATTCCCTCGAGGCTTTCCCAAAACGCTTTCCCCCTGAGGCTTTCCCACAGGGCTGTCCCACGTGCCACCGTGTTGTGAGTCGATCCTCGGCTTGAAAGTCGAGGCAGTGCAGGGAAAACTGGTTTCCCTGGAATGGACTGAGGCATCTGGGGGACTCTGGGAATGGTGGCACGACCCTGGAGTTCGTCTCGCCTTTCCTGTGGAGATCGCCTGCTCTTGAGATGCGACGGGAACGCCGGGAATTCTTTCCCGACCACGCATGGAAAGGATCCCTCCTCTCGAGATAGGAGGCGGAAACGGGGCTCCTCTGGATGTAGGCGGGACTCACGTGCTTCGTCTCGAGTGGAGACGGGTATGTCGGGGAACTTCTTGATTTGCAGCAAGGGTGTGAAGGACCCGTTGGAAGTTCCAGAGGTTAGGTGTGATTAGCCTCGAGACGCCTCTGCGGAAATGGGCCTCATCTCACCTGGAGGGGAGAACCTCTTGGATTTTCTCGAGTTGCGGCAGGTGCTCTCGACTTACGACGGGGACCTCAGGGACCCGCTTTGGTGGCCTCAGGAAAGGCCATTCCCCATGCGAGTTGCTCGGGGGCCTCTCGGGATTCCTCTCCCATCGATGCCGGGGCCTAAGACCTTGTGTGGAGTCAGTGCCGGAACCTTAGGATTCCTCTCCAGTGCTGACATGGATCTTGGGTGTACTTCTGGAGTCTCCCCAGGGGAGTCAGTCCTCGTCTCGAGTGGGGGACATGCACGTGCACGTGCCTCTCGAGCTGTAGCATTAGTGTCGCGCTTCCATTCGCGTGGATCAAGGGATCTGTGGCTTTCCCTCGAGGCTTTCCCACGAGGCTTTCCCACGAGGCTTTCCCCCGAGGCTTTCCCACGAGGCTTTCCCACAGGGCTGCCCCACGTGCCACTGTGGTGTGAGTCGATCCTCGGCTTGAAAGTCGAGGCAGTGCAGGGAAAACAGGTTCCCTGGAATGGACTGAGATATCTGGGGGACTCTGGCAATGGTGGCACGAACCTGGAGTTCCTCTCACTTTTCCTCTGGGAGAGCGCCTCCTCTTGAGATGCGACGGAACGCCGCGAATTCTTTCCCCACCACGCAGGGAAAGGATCAAACCTCTTGAGCTAGGAGGCGGAAACGTGGCTCCTCTTGATGTGGGCGGGACTTTCCTGCTTCCTCTCGAGTGGAGACGGGTATGTCGGGGAACTTCTTGAGGTGCAGCTAGGGTGTGAAGGACCCTTTTGGAAGTTCCAGAGGTAAGGTGTGATTAGTCTCGAGATACCTCAGCGGAAATGGGCCTCATGTCGCCTGGAGGGGAGAACCTCCTGGATTTTCTCGAGTTGCGGCAGGTGCTCTCGACTTACGACTGGACCTCAGGGACCCCCTCTGGTGGCCTCAGGAAAGGCCAGTCCCCATGGGAGTTGCTCGGGGGCCTCTCGGGATTCCTCTCCCGTCGGTGCCGGGCCTAAGACCTTGTGTGGAGTCGGTGCCGGAACCTGAGGATTCCTCTCCAGTGCCGACATGGATCTTGGGACTTCTGGAGTCTCCCCAGGGCGTAAGTCCTCGTCTCGAGTGGGGGAATGCACGTGCGCTTTCCTCCCGAGCTGTAGCTGCAGTGTCACGCTTCCTTCGCCTGGATCAAGGGATCTGTGCTTTCCCTGAGGCTCTCCACGAGGCTTTCCCACGAGGCTTTCCCACAGGGCTGTCCCACGTGCCACCGTGGTGTGAGTCGATCCTCGGCTTGAAAGTCG